>NC_085931.1:44501242-44801536 GCF_028885625.2 Pongo pygmaeus
GCTCTTTGTAGACACAACGAGCTGTCATGAGAGGTAGCGAGTTCCCCGTCACTGGGGACTCTGTGCACAGGCTGCCTGATGACTTGGGTTAGGTGAGTGGCCATCCCAGGCTTTCAGGATTCCTTGTCGTGCTGAGACTGTGTCATTTCAGGAATCATCTCTTGATTCCTGTCACTTGCAATCAGTTTCCCTTCTTTTCTCTCACTTACCAATGCTTAATAAATGATGGATCTGACAACTTTGCTCTCAGAATGCTCTGTGTTCTGTTCTATTATACAAAGCACCGGACAGTTTGTATTGGAAAAAATTATCATGCCAATCCCTGACACCCCAGAGTCCTGAAGCATAGTAGGTGCCAATGTGCAATTCAAAGTGGCAGCATTCCCCAGGCTTTACAACTGCCACTCAATTAGGGGACTCACAGCCATGAATTCTCTGCACTTACCCAGCTTCCCTTTGAGATCAGATCTTCCCTGAAGGGAAGAATGGGGCCTCATTTCAAACCTTCTCCTCAAAGGATGCCCTGAACATAGTATGTGCTATATAATTTTTTTTTTTTTGGACTCAGAGAAAGATACATTCTTCTTATTCAGGGCTGGAGAGGCAGCTGCTGCTTTTGGAACAATTTTCCATTTAAACCGAGCAATCAACCCCAACTCTGGACTAGGCACAGAAGCCATACATCTCTTGAGGCCAGAGATCAGCGCCCCCAGAGCAGGGATCTGGCATCAGAGACATGCTGTTCCTGTGTCCTCCAGGAAACCCTTCCTCCTCCCATAGGCTGAACCCAGTATGTACAATTCCACCCGGGGAGGAGCTGAGAAAGGGGCATGGAGCCAGATGATGATTCTGCACGGTCACAAATGTTCTCTTTCTTGAGTTAAAACTGGAGGAGGATTCTGTCTTGTCTGGCCTTTGTCTAGCAGGCTGCCCACCTCTTCTTAAAACTCAGGAGTACTGGCCTGGGGCAGTGGCTCACGCCTATAATCCCAGCACTTTGGGAGGCTGAGGCGGGTGGATCACCTGAGGTCAGGAGTTCGAGACCAGCCTGGCCAACATGGCGAAACCCCGTCTCTACTAAAAATATAAAAATTAGACGGGTGGTCGTGGTCCATGTCTGTAGTTCCAGCTACTCGGGAAGCTGAGGCAAGAGAATCGCTTGAACCCAGGAGGCGGAGGTTGCAGTGAGCCGAGATCACGCCATTGTACTCCAGCCTCGGTGACAGAGTTAGACTCTGTCTCAAACAAACAAAAAAACTCAGGAGAATTATTAGAGCCAACAAAGCAGACTGTATCCCCAGACTTCAAGTCAGCTATTTGGGAGACACAAAAGCAAGACAGAGTTTGCTTTTAAGGTACTCACAGGCTGAAGAGGGAGTAGGAAGAAGAGGTAAGGGAATCAGTGGTCATGATGGTATCACATGCTGCGATCCAAGTGCACACCCCCCAACCCCTGTCACAGTGACAGTCAAGGGAAGCCTTAAGAATGAGCTGGGATTCAGCAGGCTGATGACATGAACATCCCAGGCACAGGGACCAGCTTCTGCAATGGCATAGAGACCTGAAGCTGTTTGCTTCAGAAAGGTGCAAACGAAACAAGGTTGTCTGAATGGGCATCTGGTGCTGGGAGTTAATCCTAGAGAGGGGCTCTGAGTGCAGAGCTAAGGATGCTGACAGTCCTGAAGTATATGCCCAGGAGAAGGAAATTCTCATACATGCTACAATATGGATCAAACTCGAAGATATCATGCTAAGTGAAATAAACCAGACATACACTAAAAAAACCCCCAAACATCATACGACTCCACTTATATGGGATACCTAGAATAGTCAAAGTCATTCAGATGGAAAGGAGACTGGTGGCTACCAGGGGCTGGGGGAGGGGAGAATGTAAAATAATTATGTATATTAATAGGTATAAAGCTTCAGTTCAGGATGATGAAAAAGTTCTGGAGATGGATGGTGGCGATGGCTGTACCACAACGTGAATGCACTTAATGCCACCGAACTATGTACTTTAAAATGGTTACAATAGTAAAATTTTGTTAGGTATATTTCTCCATAATAATGTTTCTGAAAACAACATGCCAGGAAGCATGGTGTTCTGGTGGAAGACACATGTTCATGACCACCCTCTTCTCATCTATGGAAGTTTAGGCACCCCAGCTTGCTCTACACTGGTGTGGTGTCAGAATTACATACCTACGGGGACTGTTGGGGATTCACACTTTACAAACAATCTAGCAGCTTTTAACAGCAATCACCTCCTGGAAGACGGGGACCTTTAAATCGCACAATTCCTACCTCCTCCTTGCGTTTCTGACAAACTTCCCTAATTTTATACCTTTGGGTTGAAGGAAGAAAAGAAACAGAACTGAAACAGCCACGCTTCCCTTTGATAATGTGCTCCCTCTCCTAATTAACAAGACCTTGCACAACTAAACATCTGCCAGCCTCAAAAACTTTCACAGAGATGAGCTTTGATCACAGTGGAGCACACAGGATCTACACCGAACAAGAGAATTTCACATAGCCAAAACCAGGTGGTGCTGGATCCCACTCTGCTCAATTTAATCTGACATTCTGAAGACTCTACTGGTGGGTGTCACCCTGGGCAAGGCACAGGGGCCACTGCAGGGCACTGGGAATGAGTAAAATACAATCACTGCCAACTTCAAGGAGCACATGGGTCAAAGGCAGCCTTTCTCCTCTTCCAATGCACACTATACTCATGGGTAAGCAGGTAAGAGGGTCATGTTAATTACGTCCTTACAATTTTCTTTTTCTTTCCTTTTTTTTTTTTTTGAGACGGAGTCTCGTTCTGTCAACAGGCTGGAGTGCAGTGGTGTGATCTCGGCTCACTGCAATCTCCGCCTCCCAAGTTCACACCATTCTCTTGCCTCAGCCTCTCGAGTAGCTGGGACTACAGGTGCCCCCCACCACACTTGGCTAATTTTTTGTATTTTTAGTAGAGACGGGGTTTCACCGTGTTAGCTAGGATGGTCTCGATCTCCTGACCTCATGATCTGCCCACCTCAGCCTCCCAAAGTGCTGGGATCACAGGCGTGAGCCACTGTGCCCCTCCCACCTTTACCATTTTATTAAAAGGGTTTTCTAAAACCTACATTTGGTAACTCAACACTGAAGTGTACATATTTGATTTTCTATGTGAAAATTCTCTTTTCTTGGTTTCTCTTCTTTCTCGCAAGACTCTCACCAAATGCAGAGAGAACTCTCATGTGGTGATCTCATCCAACAATTTGTCATGCTTATAAGTCACTTTTTGCTTCCTGGAGAAAGTTACAACATACATCTATGACATCCTATCGGAATTATGCAGGTGTATCCAAAAGGTTGATTGGCAACTTTCATATATACCCCAACAGAACAAGCTCATCCTGGCAAGCATTAAAAAACTCATCGCATATTATTACTTCACGTGACATTTGTCTCCAGAGAAGCATCCATCCAACTGCAATGGTGTTTGCATGCAAAAGGAAAATATGGCAGGGAAGTGTGGGAAAAAACCCAGAGTGAATTCAAATGGTGGGGATGTCTTTGAACCACAACTGTTTTCCTCTCTAGAGTCATTAGTGCTAATTACTAACAACTACCCTGGTGACAAGTGCTGGCAGTTACTTAGCTGCTAATTGGCTTCAATTTACCGCTCTGATTGTGTGGTCACAGGTATATATTTGCTTGGGGAGTGAGGAAAAGAACAGGTATATCAGGCCTTAGGCTGTCCTTCCAAAAGACATCACCTGCCTGAAATGATCCGCCTAACCCAGTGGGTTTCAAACTTTCCCATGCGTTATAATCACTGAGGGCCCCACCCCTAGGGTTACTGATTTAGTATGCCTGGGGTGCACCCCAAGACTCTGAATACCAACAAGTTCCCAAGTGAGGCTGATGCTGCTGGTCCCAGGGCTACCTGTTGAGAACCACTGGCCTCATCAATACTCTCCCTCAACCTGATCAAAGGCACCCTCTCCCCATCTCATCTGTCTCATCTGCAAAATGGAGGCAGTGCAACAAAAACAACTGTCTTGGAGGTCCCAAGCACACATTCCATTGCGAGGATGAAATGGTGTCATGTTTAACAGACAGACCTCTATGGAAAGAGGGATTTTTATTTTTTTTGAGAGACAGGGTCTTGCTCTGTCGCCCAGCCTGGAGAGCAAAGCACAATCATACCTCACTGCAATCTCAAAGCCCTGGGCTCAAGTGATCCTCCCACCCCAGCCTCCCAAGTAGTTGGGACTACAGGTGCATGCCACCACACCCAGCTAATTTTTAAATTTTTTGGTAGAGATAGGGTCTTGCTATACTGTCCAATCTGGTCTCAAATTCCTGGCCTCAAGTGATCCTCCCACCTTGGCCTCTGAAAGTGCTGGGATTACAGGTGTGTGCCATTGCGCCCAAGATTTTATAAATGTTCTGTGTTTTTATAAATGATCTGTGTTTTGCCCAAACCTAATTGGGCAATTTAAAATCTCTCTCGTCTGCTTTCATTTAGACAGAAATGAATCGCAGACAGTGAAGGAAAAGTGAGCGGTGCATGTTTACCTGGGCCTCACCGAGCTATGACAACTTTGCATTTGGGAAAAAGTCTCGCCGCTCCCCTGTGAGCCCTCATCTCTGACCTTGCTTTGATCTACATTTGAAACCTAAAGAGCAAGAATGTGTGAGTACAATAATAAAACCAAATCAATATTCCAGCACCTACCTAACAGATTAGAGAATAAACCTGAGAAATGAGCTCATTATTCTACTTAATAAACTACCATAAGCAAGCAATGTACTGGGAGTTAAGGATGTAAACACAATAATAGTAACTACATTTATTAGGCACCGACCATGCATGAAGCAGTCTAAACATGCAAGTCTTAATCCCTGCAGCCACCTTGTAAGGGGGTAGTGGTGATGACAACAAATTTGAATAACATGCCTAGTAGGTCTCAAGTCTCCTCTAAGCATTTTATACATATTTACTGATTTAATCAATAACTATATGAGTTAGGAACTTTACAGATGAGGAAATTCAGCCATAGAGAGGAGATCTCTAACAATTGGCTTGTGTCTCTGTGCTAGTAAAAAGTGGAGGTAAAATTGGAACCCAGGCTGCCCGTCTCCAGAGGATGTGCTAATGACTGCTATACTCTATCACCTCTGCTGGTAAGTGGTATAGCCCACATTTCACTGATAAGAAAATACCAAAGCCCACAGAGGCTAGAAACTGGCTTGATGTTTTCTGTTTTGTTTTTGAGACAGGATCTGGCTCCAGGAGGGTAGGCTGGGGTGCAATTATGCAATCTTGGCTCACTGCAACCTTGGCCTCCCAGGCTCAAATGATTCTCTCACCTCAGCCTCCTGAGTAGCTGTGACTACAGGTGCATGCCACCATGGCTGGCTAATTTTTTGTATTTCTTTGTTGTTGTTGAGACAGAGTTTCACTTTGTTGCCCAGGCTGGTCTTGAACTCCTGAGCTCAAGCAATCTGCCCACCTTGGCCACCCAAAGTGCTGGGATTACAGGCGTGAGCTATCACACCCAGCCTGGCTTAGCTTTTGGTTCTGAAGTCTGTGTTACATGCCCCAGGCTCTCCAATGACTGGCAAATTGTCCCTGTTCTTGAGAGAAGACAAGCATATATACAAATGAATCCAATTCAAGGTGGTGGGTGCCGATACAGTTCTGTATTGTCGGGCAATCCATCACACACATAGTGATTTTCTTCCTGTTTTACTGATGGGGCATTAAATGACTGATGAGACCAAACTGGGGCAGCCAGACTTTGCTCCCATTTGGACAGATGTTTCCACATGTGGCAGCTGTACTCAGGTATCTTCACATGCAGCTTTTATTGCTGCTATTTCTTTATGTAGCTGATGCCACCCACATGAGTTGTACCTGTATGTGTACTGCTGTATGCCTTGAGGTGGGGTAATCTGGAAGCTTAATACCCCACGTGGTAATATTTATTGAGTATCCTTTAAACTGTTAAGAATACTTGAAGTCTCTGATACAGACAACAAGGGTGATATTTCCCTGGCATTTAAAGAGGTTTTCTATGTTGTTACTCAGAGTGAGGGGGGATTCAGCTTTGCATGATAAACTCCAGGGCACGTCTAGCTCTGTAATCATAGTTCCCAAATATTCCATGGATTTTAGGCGACCTAAGGAGTACAACCAGTGGGGTTAATCTCATGATCCAGTCTAGAGAATGGACCCTTCCTCACCCCAGCAGCTGTGATGTTTGCAGACCCTATGACAGGGATGGAGCGCTTTACCCTGGAAAAGGACTTGGTAGAAGGAATGCATTCAGCTATGCACGGCCCTAGTCTGTCTTCTTATCTCTGACTACCTCCATTGTGAACTGCGTCTCTGGCAAGGCAGTTTCTGCTCACTCCATCCTCGTAAGACAAATCTGAGTTATGTCAAGGTTGCTTGTTTTCCACAAAACAAAATGTCATTTTTCTACTTAGTACCCAGCCTTTCCTCCTTTGATTCCATAGCCAGAGATGGGTTTTGTCAAACTGTCTAACTGCAATGGCTAACTCCCCTACAAGTGGATAGGACTGTAGTATATCATCTTGTCTCATCTTTTTATTGTACCTGAGGCCCAGGAAAGGGAACTGTTTACTTGTGGGTTGATTATACAGTTGTTTTTTGTAAAGCCACGATTTTTTTCCTTCTTCTTAAAAAAGTCCTGTAAAAGACTAATGTCATAGAACTTCATTATGAGCTAAAATATTAAATTTACCTCTGACAGGGCTCTCTCTGACATTTTGGTTACAGTATAAAGAGACATTTGCCTCTTAGGAAGGAAACTGACATTGTAGATCAAGATAATTCAAATCCTTTGACCCAGAAATCATACTATGCTAATAATTTATATTAAAAATGAATCTGAAATAGGGAATGTTGTATGCCAAAGAAATTCAATAGTCTTTAATTAAATCTTCAAAATACCAGAAACATCCTAACTGGCCCAAAATAGGAGAATGTCTTTTTAAAAATTATGATTTATCACTAGATGGAACATTACCTAGCCAGTGAAAGTGACAGTTATGAAGATCGATAATGTTAAGTGAAAATAAAAGGCAGAAGTCAGAATTACATATAGGAGGAAAACAGTGGTCTTTAAAAATATACAGAAAAGTAGACTGCAAGTAACCAATCAAATAATGGTGAGCCAGGCGCAGTGGCTCACGCCTGCAATCCCAGCACTTTGGGAGGCCGAGGCGGGAAGATCACCTGAGGTCAGGAGTTCGAGACCAGCCTGGCCAACGTGGCAAAACCCCATCTCTACTAAAATACAAAAATTTAGCCGGGAGTGGTGGCAGGCACCTGTAATCTCAGCTACTCGGGAGGCTGAGGCAGGAGAATCACTTAAACCTGGAAGGTGGAAGTTGCAGTGAGCAGAGATTACACCACTACACTCCAGCCTAGGTGACAATAGTGAAACTCCATCTCAAAAATAAATAAATAAAATAATGGTGATCTTCAGGTAGTAGGAGATGTATGATTCTTCTCTTTTCCCCTAATTTTCTCTTGTCTTCAACGTACCCTGTGATGCTCACAATGTACTCTATAATAAGCAAACACATTCACTGTTTTTTTTTTAATATTGTTTTTTAAATGCCTGAGCCAGATGTGTGACATCACTCCAACCCAGGTTTATGCAAAAGGAGGTGCCTAATGCCCGAGGATCCCAGAAGATGCAAACCTTCCACCCAGATGGTTTTGCTGGTGAGACACAAGTGGAAGCATGGCTGTCAGGATGTATACTGGTGTGACCATTAATCAAACCACTAGAAGTAAGGAATGTAAAAGAAAGGCACCACGGGAGAAGCCCTTTTGCAGAAAAGGAATCTTGTGCTGGCTAGGAAAAAAGATTTGTAACAATGCAGCCAGTTAGTAAGATTAATGAAAGGAGAAACCACTTTGCATGGTGGTCAATCTTCAGTAATTTAAGGGTAATCGAGACTAATTTTAAGGTAATAAGAAAAGCTGCCCATGTCTAAATTTTCGCTGAGATTCCTCTGTGAGCTAAATGGGCTAAACCTTGTGAAATCAGTGCATTATTGAGCATACAGCAACTCAAACACTTTTTGCTTCCTGTTCCAGACTGTTATATGGCCAGGGTCCTGAATCTTACAAATAGCTTCCAGAATGATGGAGACCAGCAGAAGCAAGAACACACTCTGCCTGAAAAAAATGTTGATAAGCAGATCCAGGAGGCAGCAAGATGCAACTCTCTCCAATACACAAGCAAAACAAACATGTGCAAGAGAGAAAATTAAGTAAAATCTGTCTGGATTGGAACAGGACTGATAGAACCCTTGAGTTGGAAGAGACAAGAGTTCACTTTTCTAATCCCGGAATGCTCCCACATGTGAAAAAGCAGCATCTCTCAGGGATTGGAATGCTGGCTGAGAGACTGCAATGACAGATATACAAAGCTCTAGAGACTTAAGAGCTGATGTACGTACACACACACACACACACACACACACACACACACAGAGTCATGTGCCACATAATGATGTTTTGGTCAACAACAGACAGTATAGTGTTGTGGTCCCATAAGATTATGACATTGTATTTGTACTGTCCCTTTTCTATGTTGAGATACACAAATACTTACTATTTTGTTACAACTGCCTACAGTATTCAGTATAGTGACATGCTGTCCAGGCTGTAGCCTAGAAGCAACAGGCTATACCATATAGCCTAGATGTGTAGGAAGCTACACAATCTATGTTTGTGTAAGTACACTCAATGATGTTTGCACAATGATGCAATCACCTAATGATGCATTTCCCAGAACATATCCCCATCATTAAGTGTCACAGACTGCATATATGTTTATGTGAACTGGTCCCCTGTGGATACTGAGGGACGACTGTGTGCGTATATATCTCACATAGCCTTCTTTCAGTCGGCTAGTCTATGTGTGTCCACACACATACACACACACACACACACATACACACACACACACACACACACACACATGATGATGCACAGCCTGTGGATACTGAGGGATGACTGTGTGTGTATATATCTCACATAGCCTTCTTTCAGTCGGCTAGTCTATGTGTGTCCACACACATATACACACACATACACACACACGATGATGGACAGTTATGCCTGCATATGTGTGTATACATATATATTCATAGATATATGCACACACATATGCATCACAGGTGTATACTGCCAGCCCTCTGTATCTCTAGGTTCTACATTTGCGACTTCATCCAAATGTGGATCAAAAATATTCTAAGAAAAAACAATGAAAATAAAAATAAACAAAAGTAATATAAAATTTTAAAATTAATACAGTATAATAACTATTTACATGGTGCTAGGTATTATAAGTAATTTAGAGATGATTTAAAGTATGCAGGAGATGTGCATAGATTGTATGTAAATACGACCCCATTTAATATAAGGAACTTGAGCATTGCTACATTTTGGTATCCATGGGGTCCCTGGAACCAGGTGCCTACGGATATCAAGGGACAACTACGTGTATATATATCTCACATAGCCTTCTTTTAGTCAGCTAGTCTACATGTGGAGGAGAGACAATCACGAGTTTCAGTACTATTAAAGTGAGTCAGAAACACCGACCTATAAAGGGGTGAAACAATCACTTCATTTGATAGAAGGGGACAGCCAAGGCCCAAAGACAGTGACCTAAGCTCACTGAGGCTGTCACTGAGGCTGTCAATAACATGAACACACAGCACTGTGTGAACAGCATGAACCAGGCACTGTGCTAAGTGCTTTAGATAAAGGATCTCCTCGCAGGCAGGTAATGTTCCTATCTTTATTTTGCTATTGAAAATAAAAACAAATTGATATTGAGCAGTTTATTTGTTCAAGTTCTCAGAAAACAGTAGAGCCAAGAATGAACCTCTCCCATTTCAGCAGGTGTAGTTAAAAAAAAAAAATTAAAAAACAACAAAAAAGAATGAATGCTGCATGATGCGACTCCAGACCACAAGCTCTTGACCCCAAAGCCACGCTTGTTGGTGCTGAGGCCCAGAAACCTAGATTTTAATGCAGGTCTCTAGACTTTTGCTCCAAATACTCCTTCTTTTACAGCATTGCAAGTGGCTTTTCCAGTGCAAATTGATGCACAGAGACCTAGAAAGACAGCAGCAAATCTATCCGTGACAAACTGTTCATCCCTGCAGACATCACATCCATGAAAAGGTAAACTCCAGAGGGTCTGCTTGCTGTTTGTTGCTGCTGTATTCTGAGGGCCTGTTAGAGTACCTGACACATGATTGGCACTTGATATGTATTTGTTGAACGAATGAACTCATTTTCACAGGGAGCAGAAAACAGCCAGGACGATCTTTTCCAGAACACTGGAGCTAAACAAGAACTCTGGACTCATCAACAACACATTCGACAAGAAAATAGCCAGAAAAGCTACCCCAGAAACTCCCTCATTTTATACACTGAAGAACCCAGGCAGGGGAGGCAGTAGTCCCTGGACTTAATCTGCCCAAAAGGTGGTGCATGGAAGGTTCCCTGCTCAGCGCCCTGGATCTTACAAAAGGCTTCCAGAATGAAGAACACTGGCAGGAGGGTGATGTTCCTGCCCGACAAGATCAGGATGAGAGGTGACGAGTCCAGAGTCACCCCTCACCCTCCCCTTGGCCTCTCACCCTTTGGCTTGCCTTCCCCAGTTAGCAAAGCACTCCCACCTGTGTATTCCACACACACAGCACCAGCCTGGCACCTTGCCAGCCTCAGAGAGTCTGGGAGTGAGCAACGCCACCGTGTCCAGGCCCTCTAAGAGCTTGCGCTTCACCAGTGTGAGAAGAGCAATAAATGATAAACAGATAAATCCATAGTGAAAGCTGAGAGTTTGTTGCAGAGGATGCAGGGAGGGTGTGACGGATGCTGCTTGAGAGAAGACTGATGGCGGAGGTCCCTCTGCTAAGGTGAGCTCTGGGCAGAAACCTGCAGGAAATGAAGGAGCAAGTGCTAGGGCTATCTGGGGAGAGAGGCTTAAAGGCGGGGAAACAGTAAGCACAAAGCAGGCAAGGCAGATGTGTGCCTGGTGTGACGAAGGCAGGCAAGACATCCAGCGGGCTGAAATTGTGTGAGGATGTGGGGAGAGGCCCACATCCCTATGTCTCACCAGGGCCAGCTTTAGGGACACAGGATCTAAAGGGCCTTGTGCTGACAAAGACCCTATGCTTGGTTTAATGGCTTGCTGTCACCATTTTGAAATTCCTAACACTTTTTTTTAAAAAAAGGAAGCCCCACCTTTCATTTTGCACCAGGCCTCACAAATTATACAGCTGGTCCTGCATCCCATCAGAACACTGAGGACAGACCAAGATGATGGGGTGGAAGCCTCCCCGACTTTCTATTATTATTATTATTTTTGAGACAGTATCCCTCTGTCATCAGGCTGGAGTGCAGTGGCGCCATCTCGGCTCACTGCAACCTCCGCCTTCCGGGTTCAAGCGATTCTCCTGCCTCAGCCTCCCAAGTAGCTGGGACTACAGGCAGGCGCCACCACGCCTGGCTAATTTCTTTATTTTTAGTAGAGACAGGGTCTCACCATGTTGGCCAGGATGGTCTCGATCTCTTGACCTTGTGATGCGCCCACCTCGGCCTCCCAAAGTGCTGTGATTACAGGCGTGAGCCACCACGCCCAGCCCACTTCCTCCTATTTAAGCACCTCTGTCCCCTGTTTACTAGAGAGTAGTAAGTACCCAAGGAAACACATCATTTTCTTTTTATATGTTGACTATAGCCTTAAAAGGCAAACATGCACTCTTATATTGCTACCAACTCTTTGTTAACTACATTAAAAAAGGGACCAGGAGTGTGAATAATTCAGAAGAGCTGATGAAAATCCTCAGCTCTGGGAAGCAGAATGTGCCATTTTTTTTCCCTACAAATTCCCCTTAACTGTGAATACATATTAACTGATAATTCCAGGGCCATACACCTGAGCCACTAGAAAGCTAACTCTGGATTACTAAGAGAAGCTACGATAGGATGAAAAATTGGAAAGTGGCTACAAACTTATATCCCTCAAACCCTCCACACCCCTCTCTGTCCCATCATCACCCAACAAGTACTAAAGACGCACTCTAACCTCTAGGAAAGTTGTCCAATAAAAAGGGCTGAACTCGGTGGAGTAGAGCCACAAAAACACACATAAAATGCACAAAGAATTCTTTTTTTGAGACAGTCTCGCTCTGTCGCCCAGGCTGGAGTGCAGTGGTGCGATCTTGGCTCACTGGGTTCAAGCGATTCTCCTGCCTCAGCCTCCCGAGTAGCTGGGAATACAGGCACCTGCCACCAACATTAGCAAATACTAGCACCTGCCCGGCTAATTTTTGTATTTTTAGTAGAGATGGGGTTTCACCATATGGGCCAGGATGGTCTCGAACTCCTGACCTTCTGATCCACCTGCCTCAGCCTCCCAAAGTGCCGGGATTACAGGCGTGAGCCACTGTGCCGGGCCGCACAGAGAATTTTGTATACAACTTCTGAGAGAGTCTGAGAAACCCTGGAATCAACCCACAGACCCCGAGTAAGAAGCTCTTAGGAAGGAGAATGCATGGCCTCAGTCCTGCCCTATGTCTGCATCCCACAGATACAATGTACCTTAAAGAAGAAGGGGGAAATCTGGGTCAACGAGAGCAGCTTCATCTGGAAAAATCAGGCTACAAAGTCAGACTGCAGTGAGCAGGACTCGCCTGAAGATTATAAGGAGAAATGGGTGACGCCCCAAATTCACTTTCCTTGCTGTCGTTAGATCACTCCAACTTCTACAGATTTTTCTGGGATCTGAGGCTCCCTCTCTTCTCAAGGCAATGGGAACCAGGATTCGACTTGAGGAAATCATACAGCCGAGAAGATCTGGCAACTTCATACCCTAAGCCAAGAAGCTAGAATAATGGTTAATGTGCATGAAGTCCTTTATGCTGAGCACTGCTCTAAACACGTGGCATAGAGGAACTCATCTGTGTGTCACATAAATCCCAGGAATTACATATTTTGATCATCATCCCTATGTGAGAAAATCGAATCCCAAACAGGTTAAATCAACAGCCCAAGGTCACACGCCAGCAAACGGCAGACAAAGGATTTGTTTTTGTTTTTGTTTTGAGATAGTCTCACTCTGTCACCTAGGCTGGAGTGCAGTGACACCATCTCCGCTCACTGCAACCTCCGCCTCCCAGGTTCAGGCGATTCTCATGCCTCAGCCTCCTGAATACAAGCACATGCCACCATGCCTGGCTAATTTTTGTATTTTTAGCAGAGATGGGGTTTCACCATGTTGGCCAGGCTGATCTCGAACTTCTGACCTCAGGTGTTGCGCCAGCCTCGGCCTCCCAAAGTGTTGGGATTACAGGCATGACCCACCGTGCCTGGCCTCAGGCACAGGATTTGAACCCAGGCTGACTGGCTCTGGAGTCTGGGCCCTTCTCTCCTAGTGTTGACCATGATAGTGTCCGATATTCTTGTTCCCCAATGAGGCCCTCCCAGGTCACCAGGCCAAGGAGAATTCACTAGGACAGGAGTGGAAGTGTAACTGCACCCCCTGAGGGGACTGGAGTGGGGCAGAGAAAGGGGTGTGGTACCGACCGTGGGGGTTTAAGTGTTGATTCTGATCACATCCTGACATACGTCAAAAGAGACGGTCATGTGTACATATATCCAGGGACCCACACACCCAGAGACCAACATTCTAGATGTTCCTGCCCCTGGATGTGTACACATATGACTGTACAACTAGCTGACCAGATAGAAGTCAGCTAGTTGGAACTTACCTAGTTGGAATTTGTTTTAGGCAAAGGAAAAGAAAAGAACTTACCTAGTTGGAATTTGTTTTAGGCAAAGGAAAAGAAAAGAAACACTTTCACAGGCAGCTTGATTCCACAGAGCACTCTGGCTTTCCACAGATTAAAAAAAAATCTCATGGATACACTCAAGCTGAAGAATGAAAATCCAAGTCAAGACAGAGGAATCTTGACTCACTGCAATGATCTCTGGCAATTCTGCAGGTCCCTGAGCTGCCCACGTGTGTGTGTGTGTGTGTGTGTGTGTGTGTGTGTGTGTGTGTGTGTGGCGTCACATATGCCTCAGAGAGGAGCTTGCCTCAAAGGAGACCCAGGGGGGGTCCCCGGGGTGGGGGAGAGGAACAGCCAAGGCATAATTTCTGCCCCAGAGACAAAGAGTTTAAAAGCTCCACTCTGCCACAGAGATTTCTAAGTTATACTTAGAAAAACCTCAACTCTTTATTCATTTGCACCAGAAGGGGGCACTGTTACCTCTAAAACGCATCTCAGGCCACAGGTCCCATAAAATAAAGTACCAGCCCCTGCATTGGCTCCCGAAGACACCCAGGTTCCGTCTCAGGCTCCAGACGCTCCCCACCCACACTGGGAGTTTATTCCCAAATTGAAAAAACAAAAACACGTAAATGATGATTCTCTCCCAGCTTTCTTTGAAACACTATTTTTACATCCTTGACTGTTCTACTCAAGCAAGTCTGTCATTTAACCAAAAGAGGAAACGTAGTATTTTAGAAGTGAAAAACAAGGAAAAAAAAAGAGACAGAAAACAATTCATTCTTTGAGAGGCTGATCTACACGGCCACATCACCAGCCCACATTCTGTTTATGACGCTGGGTAAAAAGAGAACATTTCCAAGTCGTGTTCTTAAGCACAGGGGAATTTGTCTCTTCTTGATATTTAGTTGAAGTAGCAGAATTTTCTTTTCCTTAAGATTAAAAAGTTTGTGCTCCCTGGCTTCCTCTTGCTGAGAGGCTAGGAGACTCTTTGTCTGTTTCAGTGGTTTTTCTTTTCTTTTTTTTTTTTTTTTGGAGTCAGGGTCTCACTCTGTCACCCAGGCTGGAGTGCAGTGGTGTGATCAGAGCTCACTGCAGCCTCGATCTCCTGAGCTCAAGCAATCCTCCCTCCTCAACCTCCCAAGCAGCTGGGGCTACAGGTCTGTGCTGCCAAGCCTGGCTAATTTTCTACTTTTTGTATCGCTCAGCCTCCTGAAATGGGGACTACAGACGTGTGCCACCATGCCTGGCTAATTTTTTATTTTCTGTACTGATGGCGGGGTCTCACTATGTTGCCCAGGCTGGTTTTGAAACCCTGGGCTAAATCAGTCCTTGCACCTCAGCCTCCCAAAGTGCTGGGATTACAGACAGGAGCCACTGTGTCTGGCCTCAGTGCTTCTTAAACCATCCTGTACCTGAGATTCATGGGGGTGGCTGTTCTCCGAATCCCACAATCCCACAGGGAGATGGCAAACTTCTGCTCTCTGACAAGCACGGGAGGGGACTCTGAACTCTCTGCAGAACACCGCGGTGCTGAGCTGGGCCATCTCTAACTCACTTCCCCATCAACACCTGCCCCCACTGCCCACCTCGGCATTCAGCTGAGCCACATCAGCTTGCAGCTGCTTTCCGTTCACATCTGAATCCTAATCCCAGTCTGCTCTGCCTGACTCCCAGAAGTTTTCTGCGTCTTTCTGTCCTGGTTTTAGTAATGCTCTATGAGACATGATCTGACAGAAATTCATGGGATTCCGTGCAAAACACGAGCTGCTGTTTTGGGACTTCTGTGTGGGCCTCTCTTCCTTCATTGTAAAAAGAAAGCGTGGAGTGGCTCCGTGAACTGATTCCCATAAGCTCACTTCCTTAAGGCATAACAAGCTTCTAGCTGTATTTTCATTGCATTGATCAGCGCCTGAAATCAATGTATCTATTAATAATAAAAATAAGTAGTAATTTTATTGTGTTGTTTACATGTGTCCGTCTTTGCTGGCAGGTGAGCTCCTTGAGGCCAGGGCACTGATTTTCAGTCCCCAGCGCTTGCCAAAGAGGAGGCTGGATGGCTGTTTTTTGGCACTGTTGCCTGGTTGCAAAATGAGATGTCCCACTGGCTGGGAACTATGGGTTATTTCAGGAATGACTATAGGACAGTAAAAAGAGAACACAGTGAAGAAATACGTGGTTCTTAAAAACCTTCTCCAAGAAGTAGCACACTGTATCAGTCAGCATTGCTGTGTAACAGGTAATCCTCAAATGTAGTGGCTTAAAATGCAAGTAGGCAAGCTGGCCTGACACAGCTGGGCTGTTCTGGTTTGGGCTAGGGTGCTCATGCCTCTGCAGCCATAAGTACAGCTGTTGGATCAGCTGGGCTGGCTACTATAGGGTGGCCTTGCCTGCTAGCATAGGATAGCTCAGATGATGGGGCCTCTCTCCACATGGGTTCTCATCCTCCAACAGGCTAGCCCGGGTTTGTTCACAACAGGGCAGACAGGCTCCCAGAGTGGCAGGGGGAGCCCCAGTGCTCAAGTACTTTTCAGGTCTCTATTTGTGTCATGCTTATACCATTTCATTGGTCAAAACAAACGACAAGACTGGCCCAGATTCAGGAAGTGGAGACAGACGCCTCCTCTTAATGGGAGGAGCTACACAGTCTTGGTGAAAGGAACCGATGTAGGCAGGGGAAAAACCTGTGTCATTTTTTGCAAACACATATACATACACCACGTTTTTTCTAATGCAGAGTACTAGCAATGTCTGCAAGGGAAGCTGAGAAGTGTAGCCCTGTGTTAGTCCATTCACACTGCTATAAAGGAATACCTGAGAACGGGTAATTTATAAAGAAAAGAGGTTTATTTTGGCTCATAGCTTTGCAGACTATATACAAAGCATAGTGCCTGCATCTATTTCTAGTGAGGGCCTCAGGAAGCTTCCAATCATGGCAGAAGGCAAAGGGAGAACAGGCAAGTCACATGGCAAGAACAGGAGCGGGAGAGAGAAAGGGCAGGTGCCAGCTTCTTTAAACAACCAGCTCTCATGTGAACTCGGAGCAAGAAGTCACTCATTACCACGGGGATGGCACCAAGCCATTCATGAGGGATCCACTCCCATGACCCAAACACTTCCCATCAGGCCTTACCTGAAACACTGAGGATCACATTTCAACATGAGATTTGGAGGTGATAAACATCCAAACTATATCAAGTCCTTAGCTGCTGAGCTACTTCCCAGCTGTAACTGTATTACTGAGGAAAAGCAAGACAAATGTTGGTGAAGAGTTAGCCACCTGTTACAGGCATTTTGTAGACGTTGCTGAAATGCAGTTCACAGGGAATGTGCTCATTTGCACTCCCACCAGCATCACCAACAGACTGTTACCAAACTTACAGATTTTCAGTAATCTGAGAGTTAATAAATGGTATCTCTGGCACATGCCTGTAATCCCAGCACTGTGGGAGGTGGAGGCGGGCGGATCGCTCAAGCTCAGGAGTTCCAGAGCAGCCTGGGCAACATAGGGAGGCTTTGTCTCTAAAAAAAAATATAAAAAAGGCCAGGCGCGGTGGCTGACGCCTATAATCCCAGCACTTTGGGAGGTCAAGGCAGGTGGATCATGAGGTCAGGAGTTCAAGACCAGCCTGGCCAACATGGTGAAATCCCGTCTGTACTAAAAACACAAAAATTAGCTGGGCGTGGTGGCATGCACCTGCAATCCCAGCTACTTGGGAGGCTGAGGCAGAAGAATCACTTGAACCCAAGAGGTGGAGGTTGCAGTGGGCCAAGATTGCGCCACTGCACTCCAGCCTGGTCAACAGCAAGACTCTATCTGATTAAAAAAAAAAAAAAAAAAGAAACAAAAATTAGCCAGGCATGGTGACACACACCTGTAGTCTCAGTTACTTGGGAGTCTGAGGTGGGAGGATGGCTTGAGCCTGGGAGGTAGAGGCTGCAGTGAGCCAAGACTGTGTCACTGTACTTCAGCTTGGGTGACTGTTTTTTTTGTTTTGTTTTTGAAATGGAGTTTCACTCTTGTTGCCCAGACTGGAGTTCAATGGCGCAATCTCGGCTCACTGCAACCTCTGCCTCCTGGGTTCAAGCAATTCTCCTGCCTCAGCCTCCCAAGTAGCTGGGATTACAGGCGTGTGCCACCACACCCAGCTAATTTTGTATTTTTAGTAGAGATGGGGTTTCACCATGTTGGTCAGGCTGGTCTCGAACTCCTGACTTCAGGTGATCTGCCCACCTTGGCCTCCCAAAGTGCTGGGATTACAGGCCTGAGACACCCTGCCCAACGCTCGCTATTGTTTTTATTTGCATTCCTCTCTTTTTACTTTTGTGAGGCAGAAGTTGCTTCTTTTTCTGTGGTTAAAAACCAACAATCTGCATTTCCTCCTCTGTGAACTGTGTGTTGATACTCTGTACCCATGGTTACTTGTCTTTTAAAATACTAATTTCTAGGGGTTCTTTGTATATAATTTTGAGATTAGCCTATTGTCTGTGACATGAGTCGCAAACATTTTCCTCTTGGAAAATCTTAATGAAGGCCACCACATTAGACGCAGTGTGTTTGCCCTGTTTTAAATGTCACCATTTGTCAGGAGCCCAGTAGAGGTTTCACCTGCTTAATGCTATGCCATTATCTGCATTGTCCATCATAACATTTCTTTTTTTTTTCTATTTGTGTTACTATTTCCTGTCTTCATTCTAGGTTTTAAAAATAACTTTATTTTGAAATAACAATAGATGCATATGAAATTGCAAAAAACGCACAGAGAGGTTCTGTGTACCTATCACTCCATTTCTGCCAATGTTGATATCTTAGATAACTCTAGTACAATATCCAAATGAAGAAACTGTCATGGGTACAATGTGTGTGTATAGTTCTATGCCATTTTATCGTATGTGTTCAAGAAACCATCATGGCAATCAAAATAGAGAACTGTGCCATCATCACTAAAATCTCCTTAAATCTACACCTCTATAAAAATCAAGCCCAGCCGGGTGTGGTGGTTCACGCCTGTAATCCCAGCACTTTAGGAGGCTGACGCGGGCAGATCATGAGGTCAGGAGTTCAAGATCAGCCTGACTGACATGGTGAAACCCTGTCTCCACTAAAAATACAAAAATTAGCAGGGTGTGGTGGCACACACCTGTAATCCCAGCTACTCAGGAGGCTGAGGCAGGAGAACTGCTTGAACCCAGGAGGCAGAGGTTGCAGTGAGCCGAGATTGTGCCACTGCACTCCAGCCTGGGCAACAGAGTGGAGTTCTGTTGCCATCTCAAAAAAAAATAAATAAATAAATAAAATAAAATCAAGCCCATTTCCTTGCCAGGCTCCCCACATCTCTAACTCCTGGCACTCACCAATATTATCACTTTTCTAATCTATTTTCTAATTTACCCTCTTGTCATCTTATAAAATCTTCTCTAATAAGTTTCTTAGTACAGGATCAGATGCATAATTTGTTTACTTAAGCAAAAGAAATGTCCAACTCAATCCTGGGGCCACAGAACGTCTCACCCCTCATCACTTTCCCATGCTCTCCCATTCGCTCCAACCCACCCTTTTCTGAAATTACATCCGGTACCAGACAATGATTTTCCTCCTGGAGGGTTTGGAGTAAGCCTTCTTTTCCCACTCCAAGATGAGTGTGAGGAAGTGGAACAAGTCTCCCCCAGGGTGTGAGAAAACCACGTCACTCTTCCTGGTTGGCTGATCTGCCAAAACTTTCTAGGTAAAGCTAAAAAAAAAAAAAAGCAAAACCAAACCAAACAAAAAAACCTAAGTCCCACAGAAGCTATAAGCAAAGTACAGCCCACTGGGAAAAAGTACTGCAAAGAAGGTCCTTTCTGTCCCGTGTTTATCTATTGAATTAATCTCCAGATGGCAAAAGTAGTTTGTTTTGGTAAAGAAACCAGGCAAGAGAGATCCCAGAGAATTGTCTGAAATCCAATAAGGTTGCCAAACACTGAGATGGTTTACTACTATTTCTTTAGCACACAGGTCTTCTGGTTTAGGAAGGTGTAAATGTTTAATCTTTTGTTTAGCATCTTTCCATCAGGCAATGTGCTGATGTCATCAAGATGGAACTCATGGCTTACTCAAGACAAGTGATAATTAGGGCACAGAGGAAAGAGGAAGAGAATGAAACCTGACTCCACTCTGCAGGTCTGCCACAGAGAACAGAGGGTCCCTTGACCTTCTGACAGTAATATGCTCAGCTTAATCCTTCAAGATTGAGGCTCCAAGAAAACATGTCTTCAATGAAACTGCTTCTGCTGCAAATTCCACTACCACCCCAGGACCATAGTACTGCCTTGATTTGCAGCATAAGAAGTATGATCTCCAAGAAGAAATTGGAGGTATTCAGAATCTTGATTGTGACTACTGAGCAAGGTAGACAAAGAGACTGAAGCAAGCTGAAAGCTGCATGAAACAGCCTCTCAAATAAAGCCTGTCTTCTGTTGCATGTCACTGAGAATAAAGAAAAACAAATGCAAGTGATATTTGATCTATAATTAAGATGCAGGTCCCAGACATGAAAATGTATCTATTAAATACCATCCTGCCTTTAGCTCAGGGTTAAACAACTTTATCTGTTCTTAGGTGACCCATAAGTCCTGGGTCCCCTGTGTTTCCCCCCAGCATACTGGATCCACTCATTATTTCTGAATGAGTGCTATAGGGATGGGAAGAGAGGCTATAGGGATGGGAAGCTTCTGCAGGTCTCGACTCCACATTCATCACCTGTGTTTCACCTGTCTGGTTAGCTGGCATTCAGTGAAGACACAGCATATTGGTATTCTTAGCACATGAACAGCTAAGTGTAAAATACAGGCTTGCAAATGGTGCAGCCATTTGGAAAATGGTTTGGCAATTCCTCGAAATGTTAAACATGGAGTCAACATACTACCTGGCAGTCCCACTCCTAGGAATATACTCAAGAGAACTGAAAATGTATGTCCACACAAACTATGTACATAAATATTCATAGCAACATTACTCATGGTAGTCAAAAAGTGAAAACTGCCCCAAATATCTATCAACTGATGAAAGCATTAAAAATGTGGTATATATCCACAAAGCGGAGTATAACTCGGCCATAAAAAATGTGCTACAGACACATGCTACAATATGGACAAACCTTGAAAACATTATGTTAGGTTGGAAGAAGTTACAAAAGATAACAATGTTTTACGACTGTATTTGTAAGAGAAAAAAACTATATTTATATGAAAAAAAAGTTCTACAGAGGATTAGTGGAGAGCCTGTCTGAAGAGTTTCTAGTCTAATGAAAGAAACATACACATGAACAAACAGGTACAATGCCAGAGACTTAAAGAGGCCTGTTTTCGCCACAGATGACACTTAAATAAAAGAGAGATGGACCTTATGTGGCTTGAGGGGAGAGAAGAGGCTTCAGAGAAAAGGCAGTATTCAATATTGGACTTGGGGCCTTTGCAGGCATTTATCAGATGAAGAATCCTAGAATGGGCATCTGTTCACATTTCAGCTAGGTGCCTGGACTGAGGGTTTTGCTTGTGATGAAACTTCCGTAGTGTACAAGATTCAGACAGTGCAGTATCCGTGTGTTCTCACATGGCTCAGCAGACAGCCTACGCTGGACAGGCGCTGGGAAGAGTTCAGAGTGAGAACACAGGAAGCAAGTCCATCAATTGCAAAGGCCGTTCTGATCTTCCAGGGTAACTTTGATTTATTCTGTTTTCCTTTACTCTTGAGAAACTAAAACTTTCCATTTCCTGGACTTCCTTCTGTTCTCTTTGTACACGAATTAATCAAATACTCAATTAATCCACCATTTGATTAAAAAAATACACAAGGCGAGGGGTTGTGAATACAAAGAGAGAGTCACAGATACGCTCCCCTGCAGCTCACAGTTGACTACAGCATTTCTCAAAGCATGGCCTGAAGACAGCACCTGCGTTACCAAGGGAGTTGCTTAAAAATGGAAATTCCGGCCGGGCGCAGTGGCTCACGCCTGTAATCGCAGCACTTTGGGAGGCCGAGGTGGGCGGATCACCTGAGGTCAGGAGTTCGAGACCAGCCTGACCAACATGGAGAAATCCCATCTCTACTAAAATACAAAATTAGCCAGGCGTGGTGGTGCATGCCTGTAATCCCAGCTACTCGGGAGGCTGAGGCAGGAGAATTGCTTGAACCTGGGAGGCGGAGGTTGCGGTGAGCCAAGATTGTGCCATTGCACTCCAGCCTGAGCAACAAGAGCAAAACTCCGTCTCAAAAAAAAAAAAAAAAAAAAAAGCGAATTCCAAGGATAAAAACCCCTATAGGTCTGACGAGCTAGATTTGGAAATCTGCTTTCCCAAGGGTACCCCAAATGGTTCTGAGGCAGGTGGTCCACGTACAAAGATAACGGCATTACCACGCGGAAGGAGCTCAAAGGGCCAATGAGATGATGCGGTGGAGACACCGAGCCAAGGCGATTGGATTTATCTTCCCAGGGGACAGAAATTCTGAATGGCTCTTTCATTGGTGGGTGGCACTCGGATGGGAATCAGTTCAGAGGCTCTCTCAAAGATGAGTGCCAACTTTAACCCCTCTTGCTGTCTTTCTCCTTGACATGCTCCTGCATTGGTGTGACACCCACCCCACCCAGAATCTGACGTTCCCTGGCTCCTCTACGCCCTCTTTAGAGGGAAGGTAGAATCATCTGCCCAGATGCGGAACCCATTAAAGGAAGGTGACAGCACAAAGAGAAAGTGACTGGCTGCTTGGCCAGAACAAACCATAATAACAAAAGGAAAGAAGGGAGGGGGAGAAAGGGCCCAGGAGGCAGTGGAGGAGGTGTAAACAGTGGTTCCCAAATGACAAACCACACCTGCTCCTAGAGCAGGACTCAGCTGGCTGTAGGCAGAGGTGGAGTTCCTGTACGGAAAAGCAGATCAACTTTGGTGCCAGTGTCTTTCTGGACTTGGACAGATCTTAATCTTTCAGGGTCCCCCAGATTTTCTGCTCTGTAACATCAGAATATTAATATTGATCTCTCAGGCTGTTGGAAAGATTAAATGAGAAAAAAAACCCATATGAGTAAAATATTCTAGCAACAGATCCTTGTACAGAGTAGACATACCCACTTTGTTCTTCAAACTGTGGGTTCTGGCAGAGGTGGGGGGGGCGGGGTAAAATCTCGCAAAATGTCCAATATTAAGGATACTACAATAGTGTCAGCTAAAGAATGATGAAGTACATAAATTTGGAAAGGAGAGCTTTATTTCTCATAAAGGGTCGCAGCCTGCATGGTGGCTATTCTAACAGGCTGGGGACTGTAGACTCCGCCAGAAACCAGAAACAGACACTTCACCAGAGGGAAAAAGGAAACAGAAATTTACGCTAATCAGGGTGACCAAATACACATATTCAATAAGCTATAGGAGGAGTCACGAATATTTATAAAAGGAGACACGTGCCCATGCGCAATTGAGCTTCATGGCCCTTCATGTGTCTCATGTACAAAAAATGGCAGAGTTAGCATTATCCACGGGTGGAGGTTTTGATCCTCTGATGTCAAAAGGTGAAGCAAAGGACACGAAAACTCTTATTGCACATTCTCCATAGACTGGCCAGAACCACTCTGTGTTGGGTGGTCTCTGATCAGGTGAAAAAGGAGGGGCAGCATCAGCAGGTTGGTAGATATCAGTCTTTTGAGAGGGCTGGTTTTTGTTAATCCCTTGCAGAAGAAAGCCTAATGGTGGTTAGCGAGGGAGGGGGCATAACCAGGTATGTCTGACACTGATAGCCCCATCCCATCATGGCCGACAACTTAGTTGTCAAGGTTATTCTGGGGTCTCCTTGACCAAGAGATGGTCTGATTGGTTGGGGGACTTAGGATTTTATTTTTATTTCTCAGTACTTAACATTTATTGAGTGTCTACTATATGCCAGGCATTGTTCTATGCATTTTGCATGTATGGAGTCATCTCTTCTTAGAACAAGCCTGAAAAGCAGTTCATGTCATCAGCCTCATCTTTTACAGGAGAGAAACTCATCAACTCACCACTTCCCTTATCTCACTCCCTATCCCTACACATGGAATAGCACTTTTTTTTCTCTAATTATTCTCTTTTGTCCTTCCTCAGTATCTTTCCTACCAGCTTACGCCTTAGCCAAAGGAAACTCTATAAAGAATTGGGAAGGGACTTTAAAGGTTACCTTGCTTTTTTTTCAAGAGTAGAAATGGTGAGCCCTCTCTAATTCCTGGCTCATCGCCTTTGAGGACCATGATGGCCCCTTGCCTTGGCAGCCCAAGCCCTGAGCTCTCTATCCTTCCTGCTCATGTGTCCCTCAGGTTGAACCAGCACAACATAGTTGTGACCGGGGTGCACCAAATGCTACAGCTCGAATTACCTTCCTAATTTACTGTGGTTGCCCATTACCTACTGGGAATCCATGCAAGAGCACTTACCAATGGGGCTGCTAAAGCAAAAAATGACAGTAGACAATAAAGTATACACAAGACAAAAGCAGCCCCAATGTGCCTAGCTATTAACCGGGTCAGAAAGTACTAAATGCCAAAAGGAAAGATGACGAGGCTCACAGCCTGCCAAATAGGCCAGTGAACTTAGGTGAATCACTTCCCCCATGCTGGCCATTATTTTCCCATCTGTGAAACGAAGGCAGGGGATCGGATCTTTTTTTGAGGTTTGCTGGCACAGATAGCATCTCTGGTTGATGAGAAGGCTGCATGTTCTAAGATGCAGGATGGCAAAACAGGAAGCATACGGGCTTCAAAGGCAAACCTGAATTTGAGGACTGACTCTGTCTTTGCTGGCTGTGTGTCCTCGGAAGATTATTTCTCCTTTCTGAGCTTCATGAGGGATTCTCACTGTTATTAATATCTACCCAACCATCTTCCACCTTCTCACCAGCCAACAGAACCATGTGTTTGTGTTTTGGCAGCAGCGGGAGACTGCTGATTTCAGGAAAGGTGGGCCTCTTCCTATCCTCAGGGAATAACTCATAATCTGTATAAACCAGACATGGTAATCCCCTTCCCTATGAGCAGTGATAGGGTCTAGGGTTCAGCTTACAACTAATTTCTAACTATGAGATGTAAAGAGAAGTCTGCTTTGGAGGTTCCTATCCTAAATAAAAAGGCAGAGACTTCCGGGAAGAAGGGATTTTAGCTTTGCTCTTGCTTCCTGTTTGGGACTCTGAAGACAAGACACCTGGGGCTATGGCAGCCATCTTGCAACCATGAAGCGGAAAGCATGAAGATAAAAATCCAATGTGCTAAGAATGGAAAAAGGATGGAAAGAATCAGGGGCCTTGGAAACACTCTCTACCTCCTTATGGCTTACAGCACAGTTACTTGCAGCCAAAAGCTCTCCTAACTGAGATTATATAAATAACATCTGGCCCAGAACTTGGAAACGTAGGAAAGCTCACTGAAAGGTAGCAAACACCATTGCCTATTGGAAAGACTCTTGCTGAGGCATTTTTCTCTTTAGCCATCAGATAAGCCTCCTAATGATACTGTTTTTATATTTTCCTGGTAAGTTAAAAGGAAAACAAAACAACTAGGCAGAAAACTTCCCTCTCCTTTAAGCACTCTTGTTTTCTCTGGCCTTACAAGATTCAGCTCATCTAGGCATTTAGAAGCTAGGCATAGTTGCGCTCTGAGGACTGTGTCCCATGAGGATCATGCATCACCTTCACAAGTACAAGGCCTATCACACAGTCCCTGCAGAGCCTGAGTCTCCAGGGATGAGGACCAGGATCTAAAAGCTCCCTGTGTGATGAACTATCATGCAGATTCAAATTTGAGAAATAGCAGCCTACATGATGCGCCCTGGACTCCGATGCAATTATTTGGTTATCTAGTCATTTTCTTTGCTACTAAAAGAAGAGTATCTTATTGACTGGCCATTAAGTACCACAGAGTACACATCAGAGACCCAGGAATTGCAGAGCCTGACTCTCTACCCAGTCATTCAATGCGGACAGGGCACTGATACCTAGTCTCACCCGTCATCTTCACACTAACAGATGTGAGAGTCTTGGTGACTGACTTGCCCTAATTGTACTTTGGCCTCTCCATCCATAACCTGAGACCTGACAACATCAAGCCAGTAGTACTATACTTGTAGACAAACTGGATCACCTACTCCATGGGCAGCATTCTTGTTTTTTTTTTTTTTTTTTTTTTTTTTTGAGACGGAGTTTCGCTCTTTTTGCCTAGGCTGGAGCACAATGGCGTGATCTCGGCTCACTGCAACCTCCTCCTCCCGGGTTCAAGTGATTCTCCTGCCTCAGCCTCCCAAGTAGCTGGGATTACAGGTGCCCGCCACCATGCCCAGCTAATTTTTGTATTTTTAGTAGAGACGGGGTATCACCACATTGGCCAGGCTGGTCTCGAACTCCTAACCTCAGGTGATCCACTCGCCTTAGCCTCCCAAAGTGCCGGGATTACAGGCGTAAGCCACCGTGCCTGGCCAGCATTCTTTTGAATTATATCAATTATCTCTCCAACTACCTGGATGTGGACACCACTGTGACCTCCACACTTCCTTTTGAGGAGCCTAATGCAGATTAATTTACTGACTGAAGATCACACAGCTAGAAAATGGCACAAGGAAAAAAGAATATGTTGCACTGATGCTGGTTTTGTAATTGTGTGCTGCTGTCCTAAGATAAAGATCCTGATGACTCGGAATCCTTCACCTGGAGAAATGCAGCATGGAGGAGAGAAGCCTCTCAGGAGGCTCTGATAGTAGACTTCAATTACCTGAAGGACTGTCACAGTACAACCAATCAGCCTCAGCTGTAGGGTCTCAAGGACCAAACTCAAAGAAGGGAGAGGAAGTTAGAAAGAATGGTTTAGGATGCAAGGTTTGCTTAAGCTGCCAGGAACAAGAGAAGATTATCTTGCCAGGTGAGCTTCCTTCCAGTGGTTCCATACAAGACGCTGCATGCCTGCAAGGTGGGGATTGCAAGGAGGCGCTTGAAGCCTCAGGAGTGTCTAGATGATCTAGAAAGCTGTTTTAGTACATTTCTGCAATCAACTTAGATGCAGTAGTGGTGCACCACTCTGATGTGCCTAGCATATACTGAGCATTAAATTAACATTTGCTAAATAAATGGATGAACAGAACAGGGATGAAGAGGACCAAATCTATCCCTTATTTCATTCCCACCACTTGCTAACTCTAATAATCTCTCCAAGCTTTTGTTTCCTTGTACAAAGAAATCTTGGGCTTCAGAATTTCTTTTGATGTTTTATTTCCTCCCCACCTAAAACACCTGTTCTAACCATCTTTGAGAAAGTTTTGGAGGCTAAAACGTGTGATACAGTAAGCTTCTTGAAGAAAAATGTTCTGTTTTATACTTGTTTCTGTCCCCACAGGATCTCGGTTGGGTCTGTACCTGTAGCAGGGAAATCTCTAGATGTGCAAGCCCTGACAAGGGGGAAACTAAAGAACAGCCATTTCCTGAACCCCAACTCTGTGCCAGAAACTAATCCATATATTTCACATACATTATCTCAAATGATCCAGACACCAACACTCTAAGGCAGAGATTTTCATCCCCACTTTACAGATATAAAAACTAAGGCTAACAGAGGCTGGCTGTCACCAACTCAGGGTGAGAGGTGGCATAGTTCTTGCTTGCAAATTATTCTTATCATCATTATCAACCATGCTTAAGTTTGAGGCTTCTTGGGTCCTTCTGTTGACATTTCTAAGACGTAACATTCAGACTGTGCTGATTTATCAGAATGCGAGAAAGAATTCAGCCCTAATATCCACTTCCCCTATACATACACCAAGAATGTGTTCATTCCTTTGTGAGTGCCAAGCAGTGTTAGGCGCAACAGCCCTGGAACCTGCTGCTTGATGATGTCCAGTTAGTCGTTTACTTGAAATGGCCACCGAGAGCATGAGCTAGTGCCCCAAAGGGCGAGTATAGAGCAAGACACGTGGTAGGTTAGAGCTCAAAGAGGTGCGTGTTGAATCCAAATGTTTGATTTCATGGTCTTTCAGTGGAAGGAATGAGAAAAGTAAAAACAATATTGAGAAAAAAGAAACATCAAGGATATGCATGCCTACTGCAGGGCCCATGTTAAAGAAGGGGGTAAAACCCTAACTATATTATGAGCATCCCGGGCTGAGTGATGTACAAAGGGCCAGCCACTAACAATGGGTACCAGTCTTCCGGGAGCTAACAGATGTTCATTTTATGGGCAAAGACAAGTGTTCGGCTTTTTTAGGTACCTATAAAAACTGAATAATTTTAAGCTATTCTAATAGCTGCCTGACAATTTTATTAACGTCGTCAGCTGCCGGGTGGCCCTGTCCATGCCTGAAAGACCGAGTCCTCACTTGGGACTATTCATATCAGCTGAGTTCCATTCGGGCACCTTCCTTTTTTCAATTAGCTAGACAATGAAGATGCTGTCTCCCCATACGGCCCCTTGGAAACTTTACGGCAGGCTGCCTCGGTTGGCATACAGTTCTCTTTCTCAGAGGCGATGAGGCTAACAGAAACTGCGAAATCAGGTAGGGCTCCCTCAGCCTTAGTTGTTTAATCCAACAGATGTAAAATGCCCAGACTTTGTGGATTTTTACCAGTAATAAATAGGCTAATATCAAGTCGGGAAACGTTAGCCCAGCAACTGCACTCAATAAATGTATGTTTGTGTTTATTTCTCATGAGTCTAAAGTCATCTAAAAGAACCTAGATGGTAAACTGCCCCACTTCATCTTCTGATTTTTGACTCATTTTTAAAAATATCAACACTCATGCTTTTAATTTCCTAAAGCTCTTCCTTGTTTTTCAAAGCTGCCTTTTTATAAAATGTAGGACCTTGTTCATATTTGATGAGTGAAATAGCTGTTTCATCTTTCTGAGGACATTAATTTCAGGTTTTTTTTTTTTTTTGGACGTTTTCCGCTCTTCTCTGCCTTGACTGTTTCCTATTTCTTTTTTTTTTTTTCATTTTGTCAAAACTAACCTCTGACTTTTTTTATCAGAGCTTTTCCTCCAGTGTCTACTGACTCTTCATAATGTGGATGAGTGAGGCATTAAAAGTAGGTAGGCAGCTTTGAGTGTGTGGGTGGGCTTCTTGACTGCAGGCCTTCACTAAAGAGGGATGAAGTCGGCTGTGTGCGGTGGCTCACGCCTGTAATCCCAGCACTTTGGGAGGCCGAGGTGGGCGGATCACGAGGTCAGGAGATCGAGACCATCCTGGCTAACACGGTGAAACCCCATCTCTACTAAAAATACAAAAAATTAGCCGGGCGTGGTGGTGGGTGCCTGTAGTCCCAGCTACACGGGAGGCTGAGGCAGGAGAATGGCGTGAACCCAGGAGGCGGAGCTTGCAGTGAGCGGAGATTGCGCCACTGCACTCCAACCTGGGAAACCGAGTGAGACTCTGTCTCAAAAAAAAAAAAAAAAAAAAAAGAGGGATGAAGTCACTCACTGACTTCTACTGTATCCACGAGTGAGGGTCCAGTCAAGAAACCCCAGCTAGAGGAACCTTCATAAAGAGCTGCTAGCCAGGCATGGGAACTGTAAGAGCAAAGGGGGAATGCTGACCTGTCACACAAATGGTGACTGCAAGTGTCAATTGCAATCCTAGGGCTGGGGTAACACAGAGAAAGAGGTTGGTTTATTAGAATTCGGAGCCCCACAGTGCTGGGACCCAGGCCTCGGAGGCGGGGCTGCCCCAGTGCTGGTTCTGGGTTTGGGGAGAGGATGGACTACAACTAGAATCAACAACACAACCAGGTGAGGTTGCAATGCTGGGCTGATTTTTATAAAAAACAGGAAGCAGACAGGCAGGAGCAAGTCTCTTCTTCCCCTCTGGACTCAGTCTCACCATGGCACTCTATCTGTAAAACCCCCAAAAGATACTGGCAATGCTGAAATGCAGTCCCATCCCAACTGTCTCAGAGCAGGGTCCAGTAGGGTGGGTTGAAGCTGAGAGTAATAACTTAATACGACTTTACACGAGCACTTGGCATATCCCAAGCATCAGTATCACAATCTTGGGCTGGGCTGTTTCCCCAGAGAGGAACCATACAATCTCTTGTCTGAAGGACAGAAAACTGGCCTCAAGCCTTCTGACTTCTGAGTAGAGGAGGGGCTGAGGGGCCTCCCCTGACAGGGTGTATGCCTTCTGTTCATCTCCTTGGTTTCACTCCAGCACCCTGCTGCAACCCTATCTGTGCACAATGAATTGTGTGTGTCCACAGCGACACTGATGCTGTGGGTCCAAGAGAAAACCTCCAACAGGCCGGGCACGGTGGCTCATACCTGTAATCCCAGCACTTTGGGAGGCCGAGGTGGGTGGATCACCTGAGGTCAGGAGTTTGAGATCAGCCTGGCCAACATGGCAAAACCTGTCTCTACTGAAAATATGAAAATTTGCTGGATGTGGTGGCAGGCGCCTGTAATCCCAGCTACTTGGGAGGCTGAGACAGGAGAATCACTTGAACCTGGGAGGTGGAGGAAGCAGTGAGCTGAGATCGCACTATTGTACTTCAACCTGGGTGATGAGAGTAAAACTCCAAAAAAAAAAAAAAAAAAAAAGAAAAAAAAATGCAGCAATATGCAGGGACCAAAGAGGAATATCTCCCTGGCTGTATAAGCTGGAGGAGAGGTAGGGGTTCTAACTATTTCTTATACAAACTATTTACTGACCCCCTTATAGGGCTGGGGATCCATTCCATGTGGCATTTGGGAATACCTGGAGCCTCTCATGGCTGAGCCCTGTCTGGGATCAGCAAAGTCAATCAGCCCACTCCTTGCCTTGTTGCCCAGTGGGATTGCTGATCTGTGATGTCGGTTCCCCCGTCCCATCTGTATTTTCACTCCTCAAATTTGCTGGCAACCCTTGTCTGTATTCTCCTCTTCCAGTACCTTAGTCCTTGTGAACTATGCCTTCTTTTATTCCTTTCCTGCCATGTTGGTGGACTTTCAGAGACCACGGAAATGAGCTCATGTGTTCAAGTTGCCATGTTTCATAATTCCCATGAAACAAAAAAGTCCGCATGGTCACTTAAAACACATGTGCAAGCCCACTTTGTCCTCTGGGCCATCCTCTTGCAACATCTGCAGGGCATTACAATACGGCACTCTGAACAAGGGAAAGCCAAAATAATTTGGGTCATTTTGTTTGGAAAGAGAAGGCTGGAGAACAAATTAATGGTAGAGACGAGACTATCTGAGGACAATCTGCAGCTGTTCTCTTGCTCTGAGAACAGAACAAAAGGGCATGAGCAGAAAAGTGCAACATGAAGGATTTTAAGTAGATATGAAAAATCATCTCTCATGAAGATTACTTTGGTGGCCACACTGGCCTCCCTACCTGTAATCTCTCCCTCTCTACAAATGGCCTTCTGTACGTTTCATGATTTGGGATCTCCAAATACAACAGAGCACGCATTTAATCAGTTATCAATTAATTACAGAAGGCTTAACATGCTGAGCACAACGCTATGCACTGAGGAGAGAGTGATAAACCAGACAGATAAGGCCCTTTCCACTCCACACTTGTAGCTTAGCCAGAAACAAAGAAAAGTCAACAAGCATTTTCAATAAAACATAATTATCTCTCCTGTTTCACCTTTATCTACTTCCATAAATAAATTTGGCCTTATGATGCATCAGAGTGGGCTAAGGCCCATGTTTCAGGACACGTACACCGTCCTTACCAGAAGGAGGTTTACCCGATGAGGCTGCCACGTCAGGCGTAATGATTCCCATCTATCCCCATTTTCACACAGGAGGAAACTGAGGCTTACAGAGGTGGAATAAAGTTGAAAGGCCATTTATTTTATTTATTTATTTACTTATTTTTTGAGACAGAGTTTCACTCTTGTTGCCCAGGCCGGAGTGCAATGGTGGGATCTCAGCTCACTACAACCTCTGCCTCCTGGGTTCAAGCGATTCTCCTGCCTCAGCCTCCTGAGTAGCTGGGATTACAGGCATGCACCACCATGCCTGGCTAATTTTGTATTTTTAGTAGAGACAGAGTTTCACCATGTTGGTCAGGCTGGTCTCAAACTCCTGACCTCGGGTTATCTGCCCGCCTCGGCCTCCCAAAGGGCTGGGATTAGAGGTGTGAGCCACCACGCCCAGTGAAAGGCCATTTAAAGAAGTGTGTTAGTTTTCCTATTCCTTCTGTACCACATTTCACTACAAATGACGTGGCTTGAAATCACATGTTTGTTCTCTGACAGTTCTGGAGGTCAGAAAGCCTGAAATCAGTCTTAGCAGGTTAAAGTCAAGATGTTGGCAGGGCTGGTTCCAGGCGTAGGCTCTGGGGAGAATTTGATTCCCTGCTGTTTTCAGCTTCTAGTGGCCATCTGTATTCCTTGGTTTGTGGCCCTTAACTCCATCTTCCAAGTACATCACTCCAATCTCTGCTTCTATCATTATATCGCTTCTTCTCTCTGCAGCCAAATCTTCCTCCACCTCCCTCTTCCAAGAACACTCATTCTATTTAGGGGTCACTTGTATAGTCCTATAGTCCAGGATACTCCCTCCATCTCAAGACCATTAACTTAATCGCGTATGTAAAGTCTCTTTTGCTATACAGGGATTTTTTTTTTTTTTTTGAGACGGAGTCTCATCTGTCACCCAGGCTGCAGTGCAATGGCGCAGTCTCGGCTCACTCCAACCTCCACCTCCTGGGTTCAAGCAAGTCTCCTGCCTCAGCCTCCCAAATAGACGGCACTACAGGCGCACGCCACCATGCCCGGCACATTTTTTTTGTATTTTTTAGTAGAGACAGGGTTTCACTATATTGGCCAGGCTGGTCTCAAACTCCTGACCTCGTGATCTGCCCGCCTCGGCCTCCCAAAGTGCTGGGATTATAGGCGTGAGCCACCATGCCTGGCCCTATACAGGGTATTTTTTTTACAGGTTCTAGTGCATGGATTAGGCTGAGGATGTCTTTGGGGAACATTATTCAGCCTATCACAGGTAGAGAGAGGAGGACCTGCGATTCCAACCTAAGTCCTATGCCTCTGAGGCAGAGTGCCCAACCCCTTGCAGGCCTGCTTCCGGTGAACTCTGAGCTCTAGCCACATCCACAGACCATGGTGCCTCAAACAGCTCCTGCAGGATCATGCCTCCATGCCTTTTCCAAGGTGCTGTTTTTGCCTGGAATTCCCTGCTATTTGGACCCTCACAAACTGCTGCCTAGTCTTTAAAGCCCAGCTGTAGTTCTTCCCCTCAACCTCACCTACCCCAAGTGGAAGTAACTCTCCTTCATCTATGCCTGCACCGTGCTTTCAGAAACTCTCTGCACAAGCAATGGCCATATTACTTTGTAGTTATTTTTGCTTTTTTCTTCCCCTTCTCCATTTACACAGGATTTCCTTCAGAGCAAGAACCACTTCTCTTTCTTGCGCATTCTTTAGTGTCTTCTGTTGTCAAACATTACCTGGCACATAGTAGGCATATTTCCATACATATTTCTGAGCTGAATTGAAGCTAGTTAAAAAATGAATAGCATTATGAAGGTACATTGTGCAATCTTCCCTGAAGGTTAATGAAAAACGAAAATGGAGCCACATTTTTTATTTTGTTTCCCCATCAATTTACTGAGCCCAATGTTGAGCCTTATACTAGATACTTGGAATACAGAGATAAATAAAACAGGGCACCTGCCTGGGAAGTAAGGAAAATGAGATGTAAGGCTCCCCCCACCACGTGGCAGCCACCATGCTTGGCACGGCCACACAAAGTAACTCAATGAAGGGGAAGGCCACTGGAGGAGAAGGAAGCCGTCTACATGAGATTACCCACTGCCCCTTCCAGCAAATGGGTTCTAGAAAACGAGCTTCTGATCTCCTCTCTGATTGCTGGCAAGTTTGCTGAATTTCAGAATGCTTAATACAGAGTTAAAAGGCATTTTAGGATATCTTCCAGTCCAGTGTTTTTGAAACTAGGGTTTGCAACACATTTGAGGGTTGTGAAAATAATTCAGTGGATCTGAGCAAGCATTTTAAAAATTAAAATATATTAAATAGATTAGAAAAGAAATATAAAAATTCACTGAACATAGTAAGGTCAAGTATTGTTTTATGAAAATATTGTTTTAATTGCTCATCTGCATATATGTGTGTGTATATGCCTGTATAAACATACATACACACATATGTCTTTTGGATTGTCATGAAAAATGTATTTCTGACTGTAGGATACAATAAAAAAAGTGTGAAAAGTATTGTTGGCCCTACATCTGCACTTCATAGATTCTTTGTCAAAATTTTCTGATTAAAAGAAAAAAAAAAGGCAAGTCCTGGTAATAGAATCCCGCCAGCTCTTTTAACAAAAGAACTGGTAAATAAATTCCCCGTGCCCATGGGCATCCGCACTTCACACTCATCCTATCACCAACCCTGAGGACTGGATGTCCTTTTATTAAAGGAGCCAGTGGGATTCCACATAGGCCCAATGGGGTAAATAACTTGCTCAAATACATCCTGTTCTATTAGCTAGGCTGGCTTGACAAACTTATGTGGAAAGTTCCTTTAAATAGCCTACAATGCAATTTCCTTTAGATTGTCACAATCAAGATCAGAATATCCAGAAACAGTCTAATTAAATCCTCCAAACTCCTTGTTTTTTTTTTTTTTTTTTTTTTTTTTGAGTCAGAGTCAGAGTCTCGCTCCACTGCCCACGCTGGAGTGCAGTGACATGATCACGGGTCACTGCAGCCTCAACTTTTCCAGGTTCAGGTGATCCTCCCACCTCAGCCTACCAAGTAGCTGGGACCATAGGCATGTGCCACCAAACCTGGCTAATTTTTGTATTTTTTTGTAGAAAAGGTCTTGCTATGTTGCCCAGGCTGGTCTCAAACTCTTGGGCTCAAATGATCCACCTGCCTTGCCCTCCCAAAGAGCTGGGATTACACGTGTGAGCCACTGTGCCTGGCCCTCTAATCTCTTAAGATGTGTAGTAATAAGAAAAAATATGGGCTTTGAAGTTCTTCTGACCCAGGATAAAATTCCCAGCTCTACTGACCATGTGACCTCAGATGCCTGCGGGGGCTCAGGTCCTCCATCTGCACCACTGGCAGTGGCCTGGTGCACGGGGGGCCAGTCCCTTTTACGCTGCAGAGGCCTGCAGAAAATAGGAGCTTGGTACACATTAACAGCTCCCGCCTTCTACTCCCCTTCTCTTTCTATGAATATTTGCAGAGAAGTTAAAAAATAACCACATGCCAACTACACTAATGAGTCAAGGAGAAGGACTGCTGAGAAAATGGCATTTCTCCTCCTTCGACAAAAACAACAGACCCATGTGAACCTCCATTCTGTGACTGGGGCACCAAGTGGCCGGGCCTTGCCAAGTCCCCCCCTGTGCTGTTTGCCAGTGAAGAGTTTGGAGTTGACTAAGTGCCAACCTCAGCTCGGCTGTGTGTGCTCGATCCTATGACCAGCCCAGCCCTGACCTTTTCTGGTATTTATGATGTCGGATTGGATTTTGATCACTGTTTGAGCTCTTGACACAAAACAAACAGGTTGACCCTTTTCCCTGGGAGGCACAAGTGCCAGGATTTTAATCCTGTCTCCAAACACCCCTCCCAAACAGTACCCTGCCCCACTGCCCCCATGGCAAAACAACCAAGACACAGTGTCTCTTTTGTTGCAGTAGCCAGCAGATCCCGGGGTAGCAACCTTAGGGCAGTGAATCTCAACCCTGGCCACACTTCAGCATTATGTAGGGAGCTTTTAAAAATATGGCAGGCCACTGCCCATACCAGAGGTTCTGACTTGGCTGATATGGGGTAGACCTGGGCATCATTCTTCACGTGCTCCCCAGATGATTATAACTTAAAGGCAGTGTTGACAACAACTGCACTCAGAGAAGAGAAGGTGCCCAGTTTTCCTATAAAATATGGCAGACGGGCACAGCGGCTCACACCAGTAATCCCAGCACTTTGAGAAGCGGAGGTAGGTGGACTGCTTGAGCACAGGAGTTCAAGACCAGCTTGGGCAATGTGGCAAAACCCCATCTCTATTAAAAAATATATATAAAAATTAGCCAGGCGTGGTGGTGCACACCTGTAGTTACAGCTACTCATGGTGGCTGGGGTGGTGGGTGGCGGAGGGGAGGTGGGCAGGTTGCAGTGGGAGAATCACCCAAGCCCAGGAGGTTGAGGCTGTAGTGAGCCGTGAGTGTGCCACTGCACTCCAGCCTCGGCTACAGAGCAAGACCCTGTCTCAAAAAAAAGTGGGGGAAAAAAGAAAAAAAAAAAAAGAAAATATGGCAGGGAGAGGTTAATTGGATCACCAAGATTACAGAGCCGGGGCTGGGACCTGAACACAGGGCTAGCCGACTTTTTGACTTTTACGTTTTAGCATAACAAGGAAAAATGGTTGTGATGCAAAGTTAAGACGAAAAAGACTGGTATACAAACAGGATTATCTTATGATCCCAATTTTATAAAAGAATCCATCCTATATGCACAGAAAAGCATCTGAAATATTAGCAATAGCTAACTGTAGGTAGTAGAAATATACACAATTGAGTTTCATTCTTTACCTTTGTGCTGATATGGACATGCATTGTTTTATTCATGACACACATGTATAAAGTGGATCAGTCTGGAGAACCTTAATGATGCCTCCAGCAGAGCAATCCATTCTTGAAAAGGTCTAGTCAATTCTTGTTTTTTCCTTCACTATTACAATGAGGCCCAGAAGGTCTTTTTGTGCTGACTGCCCTCATCCTGTCTGGAGTCATCGTCTTACTGGTCTACAAGGAAAACACATTTTCTTTCCAAAAATTAAAAAAAAAAAAAAAAAAAAAAGGCAGTGCTGATGTCATGGGATATCAGGGTATCTCTAAAAACTTAAGTCAAGGAAATAAACATTTGGGGTTGAGCCCCTACTGTATGTGTCTATGAGAAACAGTAAGAGCTATTCAAGGCTGGGTGCAGTGGCTCATGTCTGTAATCCCAGCACTTTGGAAGGCTGAGGCTGGTGGATCACCTGAGGTCAAGAGTTCGAGACCAGCCTGGCCAACATGGTGAAACCCCATCTCTACTAAAATACAAAAATTAGCTGGGTGTGGTGGCGGCTGCCTGTAATCCCAGCTACTCAGGAGGCTGAGGAGGAGAAACCCTGGAACCCAGGAGGTGGAGGTCGCATTGAGCCGAGATGGCACCACTGCACTCCAGTCTGAGCAACAAGAGCAAAACTCTGTCTCAAAAAAAAAAAAAAAAGAGCTATTCAAAATCCCACTTCTATTGTAACTGCTACCAGATCTGTCTCCAGAGATATAGACTATAATCTAGCATGATTTGGAAGCCAAATGTTATGTTTTGAGATTCTCCCTGGGCTGAGCCAACAAGTCACTGTTCATTAGTTGAACTCTCATGGGAACCCTGTTTGGGGCAGATTTCTTCATTCTTCCTCACTCTGTGTCTCCATTCCTGCCTTGGACAGTGTTTCATGCTTGGATATAAACTCAGTGACTCAAGGCCCCTTGGTGACTTCAGAGTCCCTGTTATTTGCTCCTTTAAAGGAACAGAAGGGAGAAAAATATATCGTAGAATCCAAAGAGCCCAGAGGCCAGAGACCTAATTTTGTTTATTCAATAACTAATATTTTAGTATTTATTAGGCTTGGATAGGTATATAGAACCTTGAAGGCAGAGCCAGCAGGACTTACTGGAAGATAAATGTAGGGTATGAGGACAAGAGAGGTACCAAAGACGCCCGCATTTATATGGTTCTGGCTTTGCCCCTGACAGTGTGAATTTGCATCAGATCCATAGAACTGAAGAGACACTGGGCCCACCTACTCAAATCCATTTATTTTACTAATCATGCTTTCTATAGTCATTCAGTGAAGTACTTACTGAACAGATAGCTTAGGATCAGAAAGGTAGAGGGACTCGCCTACAGCTAGCAAAGATGAAACACGGACTTGTATCCAAGCGAAGTCCTCTTGAAATTGCATCATCCAAGTCAAAGACCTTCCTAGACCATCCTAGAACCTTCTTGACCTTTGCAACAAAAGGCACTGAGCTAACTCATGACCTCTAAGATCCCTTCCAGTCCTTCTTTCCTACATGTGTGCATGTCAGTAAAGCTACAAAATGCTGTTTCCTACTGCTTCTGTACAAGACTGGAAAGAAAATTCATCTTTCAACACATCCCTTTCCACTTTGACACTCATTTATTTTTTAATTGATCTCCCAATAAGGCACACACCTAATTGGCTTGAATGGTGACACAGTTAATTAGGCCAAAAAAGGAAAAAAAAAAAAAAAAAAAGGCCCAGGACGGTGAGCCCAAGTAGGAAGTACTACTTAATAAGAGTGGTGGCCAATTTCTCAGTGAAGAGGAATTTGTAAAAGGGAAGATCAAAGAGATAATTCAGCTTGGTCAGAATTTTAATTTAGGTCACTTTCATGGATAAATAGGCTGCAGATACTACCTTTTCCATCTAAACAGATTAACCCTCTAAACGGCTACAGAAAACTCATTCATGCATCAAAAATTTACAAACGTCTATGATAAGCTGGGTACTATGCTAGGCTACGGAGGTAAAGGCCTTGTCAATAAGGAGGCTCTGACAATTTAAGAAGGGAAACGATGATGGTAGTAAGTGGAAAAGAATTCAAAAGAAAACATTTTATTTACTTAGCATGGGTTCTGTCAGCCAGCATGCTTCTTAAGGTTGCAAGTGACTTTACTGAGACTTAAGCAATTTTTAAAAAGAGAAATTTTGCTTCAGGCATGGCTGGAACTAGAGACTCCAACACAATGTAATCTAAAATCTGTCTCCTCTTTTCAAGCTCTCAGATCTGTTTGCCCTCTCAGACAAAGTGACTGTGTAGGAAAGAGGTAACACAGCAGGCTTGACACTGCTGTCCTTAGAACGATGAACTGCTTGCAAGACTGACCCTTGGCTGGCATCTGAGAATTGGGGTTTTGGGAAGCTTCCTGCTATTCTCTAAGAGCTCACTGTGTCTAAATTGTGCAAACAAAATGGTTTACGATAAATGCCTGCTTTCCTTCTAGGAGCCTAGGATTTTGGTATTTCCTAGATGATGTCCACATGACCAGCCCCCAATAAAAATCCTGGGTGCTGAGTCATTCATGAGATTCCCTCTTGGGCAACATTTCACGTGTGTTGTCACAACGTATTGTTGAGGGAAATGGCATGTCCCGTGTGACTCCAATGAAGGGGGGGACTCTTGAAGCTTGAGCCTGGTTTCCTCTGGACTTCACCCCATGAGCCTCTTTCCTTTGTGGATTCTGCCTTATACCTTTCTGCTGTAATATATCATATCTGTGAGTATGACATACACTGAGTCTTGTGAGTCCTCCTAGCAAACCAGTGAATTTAGGGGTGGTCTTGGAAACCCCTGGCGGTGTCAAAATGACAAATGGTGGTTCCAGCTTTGCCTCATCATAGTTTAGCAAATAGAAAGAGTACCTTTCTACTGGGCGCGGTGGCTCACGCCTGTAATCCCAGCACTTTGGGAGGCTGAGGCGGGCAGATCCCCTGAGGTAAGGAGTTTGAGACCTGCCTGGCCAACATGGTGAAACTCCGTCTCTACTAAAATTACAAAAATTAGCCGGGTGTAGTGGTACGCGTGTAATCCCAGCTACTTGGGAGGCTGAAGAAGGAGAATCACTTGAACCCTGGAGGTGGAGGTTGCAGTGAGCTGAGATCACACTGCTGTACTCCAGCCTGGGCAAAAAGAGCAAGACCCTGTCTCAAAACAACAACAACAACAACAACAACAACAAAAAGAGTACCTTTCCCAACAGCGTTTAGCAAAAAGCCTTGGCGTAACGCTTACTAGTTCTGATCGGCTCAGCTTGGGTCACATATCTGCCCTAAACCAATCGCTATAGCCAGGGAGATGTCTGTGGTCTTGCAGCTGGCCAGGACTGAGTCATGTCCTTATCCCTTCAGCCAGGGATGAGATCAACACCCCTCACACACACTAAAAACCAACTGAAACAAGCAAGGAGAGATATGGTTTTCAACAGAGAATCAGCTATTCTGCTAATGTTACTGGAAGGAAGAAATGTATGCTGAGCAGACAGAACACCACAACTACCACAGTAGAGCACAAACGCAGTATATTATGAGGAAGCATGTGTTATACTGAAACATCAAAACCACAACAACAGAAAGAAAAATCACAGACACAGAAGAGACAAATTCACTCTCTCACTCTAAATCTGCGCTTCCTTTTGTATACCCCACCTAATTTGTAAACTGGGAAAGTAGGTCATGTACAAATCTTTTTTCTTTTGTACCACACCTGACCAGAACACCTATGTCTTTCCTTTTCTTTTTTTTTTCTTTTTTTTTTTTTTAGAGACAGGGTCTCATTCTGTTGCCTAGGCTGGAGGGCAGTGGTATGATCTCAGCTCACTGCAGCCTCCGCCTCCTGGGTTCAACTCAGCCTCCCAAGTAGCTGGGACTACAGGTGTGCACCACTACACCCAGCTAATAGACACACACACACACACACACACATTTCTTTTGAGTCGGAGTCTCACTCTGTCGCCCAGGCTGGAGTGCAGTGGCGCGATCTCAGCTCACTGCAACCTCCACCTCCCGGGTTTAAGTGATTCTCCTGCCTCAGCCTTCCAAGTAGCTGGGACTACAGGCACACACCACCACGCCTGGCTAATTGTATTTTTTGCAGAGATAGGGTTTCTCCATGTTGGCCAGGCTGGTCTCGAACTTCTGACCTCAAGTGATCTGTCCGCCTCAGCTTCCCAAAGTGCTAGGATTACAGGCATGAGCCCCTGCACCCAGCCAACACCCAGCTAATTTTTATATGTTTTGTATGGACAGGGTTTCGCCATGTTGCCCAGGCTGGTTTCGAACTCCTGAGCTCAAGGGATCCACCAGCCTTGGCCTCCCGAAGTGCTGGGATTACAGGCGTGAGCAATGGCAGGTGCCCTGGACACCCATTTTAACCCTTTAATAGCATTTGATTCTGCTGTTGCACTCAACCTTTGCCTTAGTTCAGGCCATGATCATTCCTTACATGAATTATTGACATGGCTTCCTAATTGGATGCTCTGTTTGTGGTTCCTCCAAACCATTTCTCTGACAAGCGCACACTCACCTTTCTGCACTGAGGACTGATTAGTATGACCTGGTCAGTCTTCTCCTTATGAGACTGTCAGTGGATTTTCAGTGTCTTCCAGAAAAGGCCAAACTCCTTGGCATGGCACAGCATGCTAAATCCTCCATGACCTAGCTCCTACCTACTTTTCTATCTGTCATCACCTTCCCAAACCCTCCGCTCTCACCAACCGATTCTTTGTACTAAATATTACAGCCATAGGGAATGCAACTGACATAGGGAACACACCACGCTCTATCATGCCTTCCTGCCTTTGCTCCCTTCTGTGCCTTTTGTTTGGAATGGCCTATTCGTTCCCCTTTTCCCAGGTGGAGATCTCCAGTCAATCAACAAGGACCGATTTCTCTTAGGTTATGGGGGACGTCTTTCCCAGGTTCCAAAATTAATGACTGTGTCTCCATGGCAACACCATTATTTTTGGCACATGACCCCTTTTCTCTCATCATAGTCCTTTATCTTTGTCTGCCCTTCTGAATTCTCAGTTAGAACGGGACCTCCATGAAGGCAGGTGAACCATCATATCCATTCTTTTTTTTAAGTTTTTTATTTTTTTTGAGACACAGTCTCACTCTGTCATCCAGGCTGGAGTGCAATGGTGCAATCTCGGCTCACTGCAACCTATGCCTCCTGTGTTCAAGAAATTCTTAGCCTCAGCCTCCCAGGTAGCTGGGACTACAGGTGCGTGCCACCATATCTGGCTAATTTTTGTATTTTTAGCAGAGATGGGGTTTCACAACGTTGGCCAGGCTGGTCTCGAACTCCTGACCTCAGGTTATCCGCCCACCTTGGCCTCCCAAAGTGCTGGGATTACAGGCGTGAACCACCGCGTCTGGCCCATCTTATCCATTCTTACAAACTCAGTACTGATTTAGAGATTGATGAGGAATAGTGCTTCAAAACCTGTGGAATAAATCAACTCGTAATAGTGGAGGTGGCTGTAATCTTGGCTCTGCCACTTGCCAATTAGATGATTTTAGTATTAAGTATTATTTAACCTTTTTAAGCATTTTTTTTTTCTCTTCTAAAACGCGGACTGGACTGTTATCTGCCAGGTCTTTTGTGAAGATGAAAGAAACTAACGTATGTATGATACCTAAACTGTATGTACAGCAGTCCCCAACCTTTTTGGCACCAGTGACCAGTTTCATGGAAGACAATTTTCCATGAAGGGTGGTGGGGGGGAAGGTAGGATGGTTTGGGGAAGATACTGTTCCACCTTAGATATCAGACAATCAGGCATTAGCTAGATTTTCATAAGGTGCATGCAACCTAGATCCCTCACATGCGCAGTTCACAACAGGGTTTGCGCTAGTATGAGAATCTAATCCCAGCGCTGATCTGACAGGAGGTGAAGGTCAGGCTGTAATGCTTGCTTGCCTGGTTCCTAACAGGCCACAGACCACACTGGTCTGGTGCCCAGGGTTTGGGAACCCCAGGTCTAGACCATACCAGGCTTATTAAAAGCAGGTTCTCATGGCTCACGCCTGTAATCCCAGCACTTTAGGAGGCTGAGGCAGGTGGATCATGAGGTCAAGAGTTCAAGACCAGCCTGACCAACATGGTAAAACCCCATCTCTACTTAAAAAAAAAAAAAAATTAGCTGGGCATGGTGGCATACACCTGTAATTCCAGCTACTCAGGAGGCTGAGGCAGGAGAATTGCTTGAATCCGGGAGGTGGAGGTTGCAGTGAGCTGAAATCGCGCCACTGCACTCCAGCCTGGACGACAGAGTGAGACTCCGTCTCAAAAAAAATAAATAAATAAATAAATAAAATAAAAAATAGCAGGTTCTCTAAAAAACGTACCATATTAATAATAAGGGGAACAGGCTATAGGGTGTATCAGAACTCTTTGTATTATCTTCATAATTTTTCTGTAATCTAAAACTGTTGCCATAAAAAAGTTATTTTTAATAAAGAAAATAAAAAGTCCATTACTGTCGACCAACCCTACCCCACCCCCCAACTCCCAATATAAGGCAGGTGTTTCAAGGACTCTTACATGGTTTGGTTCTGTGTCCCCACTCAAATCTCATGTTCAATTGTGATCCCCAGCGTTGGAGGTGGGGCCTACTGGGAAGTGAATGGTTCACTGGGGTGGATCCTTCACGAATGGTTTAGCACCATCCCTTGGTATTCTGGTGATAGAGTTCTCATGAGATCTGGTTTTTTTAAAAATGTGTAGCACCTTCCCCTACCCTCTTTTGCTTTTGCTTCTGCCATGTAAGATGCCTGCCCCCGCTCTGCCTTCTGCCGTGACTGTAAGCTCCTTGTGGCCTCCCAAGAAACAGATACTGCCATGCTTCCTGTACAGCCTGCAGAACTGTGAGCCAATTAAATCTCTTTTCATATAAATTACCCAGTCTCAGGCATTCCGTTTTTTTTTTTTGAGATGGACTTTTCACTCTTGTTGTCCAGGCTGGGGTGCAATGGCTCAATCTCTGCTCACTGCAATCTCCACCTCCCAGGTACAGGCAATTCTCCTGCCTTAGCCTCTCGAGTAGCTGGGATTTCAGGCATGTGCCACCACGCCTGGCTAATTTTGTATTTTTAGGAGATATGGGGTTTCTCCATGTTGGTCAGGCTGGTCTCGAACTCCCAACCTCAGGTGATCCACCCGTCTCGGCCTCCCAATGTGCTGGAATTATAGGCATGAGCCACCGTGCCCAGCTCAGGTATTTCTTTACAGCAGCGTGAGAACAGACTAATACAGGCTCCCTTTGTTATTTATATTGTAGTATACAATGTCTCAAAAATAAAATTTAAAAAGAGGATTATTGGCTGGATTTGGGGAATCTTCTCTTTTATCTCATAATAATTTTTGCTGCCATGGAATATGACCTGTGGTCATTTTTGACATCTAAGCAGAAAAGAAGAGAAGCCTAAAATCATCATGCCTTCTTTGTCCCTAAAATTCATCAGAAGGCAAATAAGAAAATAAAAGCCAGACCTTCCTTTTCTGATGGAGGTGGTTATTAATGAAAAAAGTATCCCTTTGCTTCTAGGGAAGCTGGTAATTTCCACCAGGACCTACTCTGGTTGACAAGTGTTCCTTTAAAAGGCCCCTCCATTCATTTCAATAAGGACCCTCCATTCATCTCAATAAGGACCCTGCATACATACCTCTGCCTGCTGCATCCTTCCAGATGGGCAAGCCCAGTGCATGGTGCAGAGAAGAGACCAGCATATTTGTCTTCATTGACAGGCCACGTATGTCTTTGTCATATATTAGATGCTTCTAATAATCTATGTATATGCATTTAGGAGGAAAAAAAAAGTTGTGTCTTCTTGATAGTCACAGAATGGTTCCTCTCTTCACGGATAGGCAGATGAGCTGCAAGTTGTTCCCTCTTGTAATTTCGAGGGAAGATCGTAAATTCTAATGGGTCCTAACTGAATCCGTGCCCTTTTGTGGATGTGAATGCTTTTGAGTCTGGTTAATTCGATCACACTTTCTCTTGGTATTGTGTATCCTTCTAGATCCAGGGGAATGAATACATTTATTTATCTTCTGAAAGAGGAAATTCACTACTAGATGTTCAACTATCTGTGGCCCTAGAAGTGAAAATTCACAGTTCATGCATCTTTTGAGGCTAGTGTGGATTACAAATAAGAAGGGAAAGCAAGTCAGAAGCACATAAAATAGGAGTTTAAGAAAAGTCAAGTCAAAGAGCACATGGATCGTGAACTATGAGTTATGAACTGAAAAAGAAGTTGTGGTGTTCCCCGCCCTGTGTCCAAGTGTTCTCATTGTTCAGTTCCCACCTATGAGTGAGAACATGCAGTGTTTGGTTTTCCGTCCTTGCGATAGTTTGCTCAGAATGGTGGTTTCCCGCTTCATCCATGTTGCTAGAAAGGACATGAACTCATCCTTTGTTTATGGCTGCATAGTATTCCATGGTGTATATGTGCCACATTTTCTTACTCCAGTCCACGGGGTGGGGGGATGGGGGAAGGGGGAAGGATAGCATTAGGAGAAATACCTAATGTAAATGATTAGTTAATAGGTGCAGCAAACCAACACGGCACATGTATACATATGTAACAAACCTGCACATTGTGCACCTGTACCTTAGAACTTAAAGTGTGTATATATATATATATATAAAGAAATTGTGGAAGGTTTAGATTTCATTTCTTGGGCCAGTCGTTATTAACCACTTAAAACTACCAAGTCCACTCATATTCCTAAAGGACCCTACACATTTCCATCAGTAACAGTGGGTCATTAAGGAAGTGGTTCTCAACAGGGAAAGACATTTCCCCCAGGGTACATTTGGCAACGCCTAGAGATATTTTTGTGTGTCATAGCTGGAGGGGCATAGGATAGAGGGAAGAGGCTAGGGATACTGCTAAACATCCCACAGTGTGAAAGACAGCCCTTCCACCACAAAAAGTTATGAGATATCATCTTAAACTCAGTCAGAATGGCCATTATTAAAGACAAAAAATAACAGACATTAGTGAGGATGTGGAGAAGATGGAACTCTTACACACTGTTGGTGGGAATGTAAATTAGAAGAAAACAGTATGGAGATTTCTCAAAGAACTAACAATAGAAGTACCATTCAACCCAGCAATCCCACCACTGGGTATCTAATCAAAGGAAAAAGAAATCATTATATAAGAAAGACACCTGCACTCATGTTTATCACAACACTACTCACAATAGCAAAGACATGAAATCAACCGACACGCCCATCAATGGATAATGCAAATGTGGTATACAGATGTATATCACGGTACAACGAAATACTATTTAGCCACAAAAAAGAATAAAATCATGTCTTCTGAAACAACATGGGTGGAACGAGAGGTTACTGTCTAAGTGAAACAAGCCAGACAGGGAAAGTCAAATATCACATGCTCTCATTTATAAATGGGAGCTAAAAAATGTGTACACATGGAGGTAGAGAGTGGAAAAACAGACAAGGGAAACTCGGAAGGGTGAAGGGATGGAGGGGGGTGGATGATGAGAAATTAATGTGTATAATGTGCATTATTCGTATAATAGATACCCTAAAGGCCCTGACTTCACCACTGCAAAATCTACACATGTAATAAAATTGTATATGTACCTCATACATTTGTACAACTGTTAAAAACACAAAAAGACATATACAGCCCAAAATATCAATAGTGCCAACATGGAGAAACCCTGTACTAAGGCAAAGATTCTCCAGTCACTGGTGATAAGCAGGCCACTGCGGAGGGATAAGAGTGGACACGAACCTGTGCAATTTGAAAAGACCCTACAGGTAATTCCAACACTTCAGCTATCCTCCTCCCCATGGCTCGGAATTATTGTTCAAAAGGCAGAGCTGTCAATGATCATGAGGCTGCTGCTTAGCCTTCACATGGCTATTAATTCAATTTGGCCTGTTGCTTATGGAGAGTAGGAGTAACCCTGACTTTCATGTAGGATTCCCAGACAAGATACATCTAGAACAAACAAGAAAAAGGAAACTGGCTTCTTTTCTTAGCACATGATTCTAAAGGTGTGGACTTTATCCCCATAAATTCATTCAATAAGCCATTTGTTTCTTGCCTCAAGGGATTTGTTTATTGCCTTTATTAGGTCCTAATCTACTCACTCACCCTCTTTGTCCAGAATGTCCTTGGAAAGCCCTGTCCCCTCTATGCATCCACAATAGCTGTGTCTACGATCAAAATCTCTTGAACTCAAAGCAGCTGATATTAAAAGTTATCTAGCAACCCCATCTCTACTAAAAATACAAAAAAATTTAGCCAGGCGTGATGTTGGGTGCCTGTAGTCCCAGCTACTTGGGAAGCTAAGGCAGGAGAATGGTGTGAACCCGGGAGGCGGAGCTTGCAGTGAGCCGAGATTGCGCCACTGCACTCCAGCCTGGGCGATAGAGCAAGGCTTCATCTCAAAAAAAAAAAAAAAAAAAGTGATCTAGCTAAAAAATTCACATTAATCACGGGTAATACTAAAATGTTCCTAGAAATATCAGATCTTTTCAAGGAAGGCTAAGTCAGTCATATGAATTTCTAACGGACTGAGCATTAAAGAGCATAACTTGTGCATATGATAACAAGTAGTTGCTCAATAAATTTATAAATGTCTGAATGAGCAAGAAGAGACATCATGGCAGAGCAGCTTCCTGGAGTTCTGGATTTAATGCTGTTTTGCTTTTCAATATTTCTTCCTGATATTCTCAAAGAAATCCCAAATGTTTTTGTACCACAACTCTGTCCCTTGACCTCCCCTCTCTCCTTGCCCCCAACCTATACAAACACTTGCTTCCAGGAAACAGACAGTCGGTCTCCACATGGGAGGGCTTACCAAGAGATGGTACCTATTCCAACATGGGAGACACAAGCAGGATATTTACAAAAGAAAAAAAAAAATAGCAATGGTGCAGATGCTCCAGGACCCTGTGGTCAAACAATAAATGTTAATCAAGGAAGAGTCTGCTAAGACCCCCAAATCCTCTCTTTGACTGACTCAGCTCTTTCTTCTTTAGTCTATGGTCCTACTCGCCCTCCTTCTCCCCTGTACAACTCAAAGATAAAAAGAAAAGCTAGAGAGATATTGCTAATAAAAGTAATCACAACATATTTTCTGGATTCTAAGAGGCTGTTGATTGTACGATATATCAAAACATTTGCCAGGAGAAAAAGACCATCTGTCAAGTTGCTTTTGTAAGTCACATCTCAGTTTCGGAAATGGGAAAATGTGCAAAGTCCTGTATCACAGAACTGAGATAATATGACAAAATGCCTGCAAAATACTAGGTGAATTACGTATTTTGCTCCTAACATAATATTCTCATTGAGAATGAGAAGCTGAATTGTAAAGTGCACAGAAGTGTGGGGCCTCAAACCCAGGTCTTGGAATCATCCCACTCTACAGCCTGTACTTTCCCCACTGGGATACACGGCCAGCTCTTTCCAATTAGGAGCAAACCCCCAACTCCCATGCTTTCACATAACCATTTCTCAGGCTTCTTTCCCCATCTTGATAGAGATTATTTTTGGAAATGTGTTTACTCCAAGGCCTTGTATTGTCTCCTCTGATATTAAGAACCTCTCCCATCCTGAATTGTTTAGAGGTATGTAGACAGCCATCTTATTGTGATTACAATAAAATGACTCAGCTGGGCACAGTGGCTCACGCCTGTAATCCCAGCACTTTGGGAAGCTGAGGCGGGAGGATCGCTTGAGCCCAGGAATTTGAGACCAGCCTGGGGAACAAAGTGAGACCCTGTGTCTGCAAAAATAAAAAATTAAAAAAAAAATAGCCAGGCGTGGTAGCACATGCCTACAGTCCCAACTACTGTGGAAACTGAGGTGGTAGAATCCCTTGAGTCCAGGAATTTCAGGTGGCAATGAGCTATGATCCCACGACTGCACTCCAGCCTGGGTGACACAACAAGACCCTGTCACAAAAACAAAACAAAACAAAACAAAATAGCTCTAATATTAATAACAGCAGAAGCTAACACTGTCAAGAGCTTACTGCGTCAGGTACAGTATTAAGACTTTGAAATGTATCATGTCACGTTACCCTCACACCAATACCCCATGGGTATCATTCTCCCCATCTTGCCCACAGGAAACAGAGGTTTAGAGTTGAGCAACACCCCGACGTTGCAAAGATGGGAAGAGGATGCAAAGCAACCCCAAGGAAGGGCCCTTGACACATCTGTCCCTCCACCCTTAGAGTAAATACTTGAGTTGGGAAAGGGAGTGGGGAAAGAAACATCTCACATCTACCTCCAGAGATGTCTTTCCTCCCCTTGGTGAGGAGCCTAAAAGTGTCCTCCAGCTCACCTCCCTGAGAGTCTGAGCCCTGTGTGTCTAAGAAAGCCCCACAACTGATAGAGAGGTCCGTGGAATCCTGGTGATGGATCCATGAGGCTCCTCACTCCCACCCAGCAAGCAGCACAGAGCCAGAGACCCAGGGCATGGCTGGCTTTACAACGCAGTGGCAGCTGAAGGCAGCAGCAAACATCACTCACTGCGTGTGGGCTGTACAAGGAGGAGCTCAGAACACAATCAGGGGAGTCCAGTGATCCCGTCTCGTGAATTCTGCTCAGCATCCGTTCCGTTGCTCCTCCTCGCAAATCACAGCTTGCCAATCACACCGTGCCCACTCTTTGTGCTTGCTGATTTCATCCTGCTCCCATCCAATGAGCCCTGTGTTAGATTCATCAAATCCCCTCCGCTGTCCCTGCAGGACTGCGCACTACAGGGCTGCCCAACTGGATTCTACACTGGGGCTCACCTGGCCATCCAGAAAAGGAAACTGTAACAATCTGGTGAGAATACCTATTTTAACACCAAAAAAGCTCTATTTCAAGTTTATTAAAAACAACAACAACAAAAAACACCTGAAGAGACCCCTAGCCCTGACCCTTCTTGTAAGATCTAGACCTGTTTACCCCATCTCTGCATGTCCAAAACTGAACTCGCCATCCAGCACTATTCACTCTACGTCCCCATTCATCTCTAATATGCATTCCTTGCTCTGACTCCAAGGCTAACATCCCGCTATGGGCCACAGTGGTCTTTTTGCTGAGACTGAAGCCTCCTACCTGCTGCCAACTCTTTTTGAAAGTACTGTTTTCCTGTCTCACTTTTTAGATCACCCCCACATGTCAGCCAAAGGGATCTTTTCAAATCTTCTAAACTGTCTTTCAATGACCTTTGGAGAAGACCCAAAGCTAACACTTAATAAGACCCTTTATACCTCTCTTACCTTATTCCCCACCACTCACTTCACCAAGAAACATCCGCTTTACTTGCTCATTTGACAAATATTTATCGGGCACCTTCTATGTGTCAGGCACTGTTCTAGGTGCTGGGACACATCAGGCACAAAACAGACAAAGATCCCTGCCTTCCTGGTGCTTACACAGAGTTAGCCCACCACACCCATGGGTTCTGCATCTGTGGATTCAACCAACCTGGACTGAAAATATTTGGAAAGAAAACTGCCTCTGTACTGAATATACACAGATTTTTTTTTGTCTTCTTACTATTCCCTAAACAATACAGTCTAACAACTATTTACTTAGCATTTACATTGTATTAGGAATTATAAATAATCTAGAGATGATTTAAAGCATACAGGAGGATGTCCACAGATGATGTGCAAATGCAATTTTTTATATATCAGGGACTTGAGCATCTGCAGATTTTGGTATCCATGGGAGGTCCCTAGAAAGAACACACAATAACCAGATGGAGCCAGCTGTATCCTGGTACCTGGGTCTGTGCTGCCTATGGGGTGAGGCAGAACAGCCCTCTTGATAAGCAATTACATACTCATTAGAAGGTGATGAGTCCTCTTGAAAAAAAAAAAATGAAAGAGTAGTGGAGAAAAGTGGGATGGTGTCTCAGGCTGTAGGATTCAATAGGACAGTCAGGGAAAGCCTTGCTGAGAAGCTGAGGTTTGGGCAAAGACTCGAAGGGCATTATGGTAGCAAGACAGGGAATGATCTGGAGGAGGAGCATTCCGGGTACAGGGAACATCAGAGCAGAGGGCCAAAGGTAGGAGCCTGTCTGGTCTGTTTGAAAAGTAGATTGAGGGGCCGGGCGTGTTGGCTCATGCTTGTAATCCCAGCACTTTGGGTGGCCGAGACAGGCAGATCCACTGAGGTCAGGATTTTGAGACCAGCCTGGCCAACATGGTGAAACCCCATCTCTACTAAAACTACAAAATATTAGCCGGGTGTGGTGGCACATTCCTGTAATCCCAGATACTCTGGAGGCTGAGACAGGAGAATTGACTGAGCCCGGGAGGTGGAGGTTGCAGTGAGTGGAGATCACGCCACTGCACTCCAGAGTGGGTGGAGAGAGAGAGAGACTCCATCTCAAAAAAAAAAAAAAAAAGTGTACATTGAATGTTTATTTCAGTTTCTGTCTGGATCACTCTCTCTAATTTCTCTCTGGATCTCAGATCTTCACAAATGCTGCTCCCTCTAAGTGAGACCAGAGGCCAATGCATCCACCTCTCTCCCTTTAGAAGCCCTCCTGACTCCCTCCAACTTCCCTCACTAGCAATGCTTTCCCTAAAATGTGATTCGACCTCACCCTGACTTTTCCCTTTCAAGAGACTTTCTACACTTGAATGTAACCGTGCGTTCAGATGTATCTAGAATCTAGTGGTTAAGTGTTGGCTCTGAGATCAGTCTGGCTTCAGTCCAGGTTTTGCCACTAACTTGTAGTTAGTGATTTCAGGCAACAGACTTAAAAGAGTTTATGAAGGCTAAATGAGATGGTTCAGGGCATGACACGTAAAACCCATTTAATAGATATTAGCAACAGGAGGGTAGGGGCTGGGTCTGTCTCAGTTAATATTTTACCCCCAGGGCCTAGGGCAGGCCAAGAGGCTCAGAAGGTAGTAAATTAATGAAAGAATGAATAACTGAATGGGTACAGCAGGCAAGGAAGGAAGGAAGGGAGGGAGGGAGGGAGGGAGGCAGGCAGGCAGGCAGGCAGGCAGGGAAAGAGGGAAGGAGGGAAGGAGGGAGAAAGGAACTCAGGAAGGTAGGGAGAGGTTAGGGTTGGTTTCTGGTCTGTGAACTCTCCGAAATTTCAGGGTGAAGAACAAGAAAAAAAAAAAAAAAAAGAAGTTAGCCACAGTGGCTCACGCCTGTAATCCCAGCACTTTGGGAGGCCGAGGTGGACAGATTATGAGGTCAGGAGATTGAGACCAGCCTGGCCAACATGGTGAAACCCTGTCTCTACTAAAATACAAAAAATCAGCCAGGTGTGGTGGTGCACGCCTGTAGTCCCAGCTACTCAGGAAGCTGAGGCAGGGGAATCATTTGAACCCGGGAGGCGGAGGTTGCAGTGAGCCGACATTGTACCACTGCACTACAGCCTGGTGACGGAGTGAGACTCTGTTTCACAAACAAACAAACAAACAAACAAACAAACAAAAAACCTAAGACATAGAAAGAAAAGAAGGGAACTATCACTTATTAGGTATTGTGCAATACAGAGCCATTACCTGACTTCATCACCAAAATAAACCCTATGGGGCCGTTATTAATGTATCATTCCCTCACTTTTATAGAACAACAACAAAAACGAGGCTCTGAGAAGTTAAATGATCTTTCTAATATAGCAAGACAAGGCAGATTTGCTTCAAAGTTAATCTGAAAATAATGAAAACCTCTTCACCCAATTCTACCAGGGAAAAAAATCCTTGGTGTTGCTTCAATGGTGTACATCTTGGCTGGACTAATGGAAGAACCAGTAGTGTCTATCAAGAAAATCAAAGCGCTAGTTTCTGATTCTGAGTAGAAGGAGGCTGGTTAAGAGAGGCGGAGAAAGCAGGAGGGTACAAGGAAGAAATAATGGAAGAGGTCATCAAAATTTTCCAAGTGGAAAATCAACTAGGAGCTAGAGGACGTTAAAGACCTAAACAAAACCATGAAAACTGGTAGTGAGGAGGGAACTTTATCAATACTGGGAGTGCAAGAGAACTTTTTATTTATTTATTTTTTGAGACAGAGTCTCGCTCTGTCGCCCAGGCTGGAGTGCAGTGGTGCAATCTTGGCTCACTGCAACCTCTGCCTCCAGGGTTCAAGAAATTCTCCTGCCTCAGCCTCCCAAGTAGCTGGAATTACAGGTGACTGCCACCACGCCTGGCTAATTTTTTATATTTTTAGTGGAGATGGGGTTTTGCCATGTTTCCCAGGCTGGTCTCGAACTCCTGACCTCAGGTGATCCACCCACCTTAGCCTCCCAAAGTGCTGGGATTATGGGCACGAGCCACTGCGCCCGGCCCAGGAGAACTTCTAAAGGCCCAGTACAGATTAAAAAAAAATGCCCAGGACTTTTAGCAAAACTGTATGATTGCTAACCAAGAACAGGCCCAGCCTCGCTCTTTCCCAGCTGAATTCCAGCGCCTTCTGTACTAGGAGCACATCACCTCTACAGACACCAGCTGTTGGTGTCATTTTAAAGCCCTTTGAGAATTTCATCTTTTAAAATTTCTGTTTTTCTTCCCTGGGGCAAAATAGTCTCTCAAGTTTAGGAACTGTCAGGAGTGAATGTGAGATGCGTGGAAATCTGTCTATGTTGAGCCCTAGAAGGGGGCACACTGGGCCAGCCAAGAAGGGAAGGCTTTAATCAGGAAAATCTGACTGGCATGAGGTCATGGGATTGTCTTGAAAGGTCTTCTTTGATTCCTTTCCTATGGGCTAACAGGGCGGGGGACACTGAACTTCATTTGGAGATAAGGGAAGGCAGGAAAGGTGATTTAAAGTCAAAGAAAAAGGGGCCAATGGGACAATACCAAACTTAACCACAGGAGAGAGGAGGAAGGAAAGGGGAAAGAAACACCCAAGGTCCAAGTGTCTGTCAGGCACCAGGATCACTGAATCACCTCTTCAAATTTCACACAACCACTGTGAGCAGATATCAGTATCTTCTTTCTACAGGTACAGACGCGAGGTCAAGAGTGGTTCATTGACCTCCTTAAGATCACCCTGCTGATAAAGCAGACCAGCAGGGACTTGAAACTTGGTCTCTTTTTTGCTAAGCTCTTCTGACTCCACCAATTCCATCAGAGGAGACAGGCAGGGCGGCAAGGTAACAAAGAAAGACAAGACCTGAAGAAACTTCAAAGAGTATTAAAAAGTCCTTCGAGGCAACTGATTATAAGCATAAAATTTCTACAAATGTCTTTTCAAAAGTAATACTTCAATGTTCTTCATGTTCAGCTTTTCTACATTATTGTACAGCCCCAATGGCTCTGTGGACAGAACTGTGAGGTAATGGAGCAGACACACATTAACGATGTCCGCCATCATCCCATTCACTCTGGCAGGAGTCCTTAGAGAAAATGGAATGTGGAAAAATAATGCACATTATCTTGTACAATTCTCACAAAGACTCCGTTGGCATTATTCCTTCTCTGAGCCTAAATCAACTAAGATAACCTGCTGTCTTATTCAGTTTGAGCTGCTATAACAAAATATCTGACACCGGGTAATTTATAAGCAACAGAAATTTATTGCTTGCAGTTCCAGAGGCTGGGCAGTCCAAGATCAAGGCTCCAGCAGATCAGATGCATGGTGAGAACTCTCTGCTTCATTGATGGTACCCTTTTTCTTGAGATGCAGTCTCGCTCTGTTGCCCAGGCTGGAGTGCAATGGTGTGATCTCAGCATACTGCAACCTCTGCCTCCCGGTTTCAAGTGATTCTATTGCCTCCGCCTCCTGAGTAGCTGGGGTTACAGGCACACACCACCATGCCCAGCTGATTTTTGTATTTTTAGTAGAGACGGAGTTTCGTCATGTTGGCCAGGCTGGTCTCGAACTCCTGACCTCAGGTGATCCACCCCCCCTTGGCCTCCCAAAGTGCTGGGATTACAAACGTGAGCCACCGCACCCTGCTGATGGTATCCCTTTTACTGTGTCCTCACATATAAGGGATGAACAAGGTCTGTCAAGCCTCTTTTATAAAGATACTAACCCCATTCATACAGCTGTCATGAGCTAATCACCTCCTAAAGGCTCCATTCTTAATGTCACTGCACTGGGGGTTAGGTTTCAACATAGGAACTTTGCGACGACATAAACCTTCAGGCCACAGCATCTGCCTATGGTGACAGAGTCATCAGGGTGATCCTGCCTTATTCTCTGGACATGCTGAGTCTCTGGGTAGAGCTCTTGGACCCCAACTCCAGCTACTTAAAGATGATGTTCTGAGAAGTCACATGCTGGGCCAGAATTCTGGAGACTGAGATTTTATTTCTCGAATCCTGGGAAAACTACACTTTTCTATGCTAATTTTGCTTCCCTGTTTTTGTTCTTTGAATGCCTAGATTGCCTTGGGCCCGCCCTCTACAAACTGGTGTGTATATGGTCACTTTGAGTTCTTTCACAAATCTAACTTCATCTCTCCAAAGACATTCTTAACTCCACCCACATGACAATGATTTCTCTTACTCCTCAAGGGAAAGGAGGGTGCAGAGTAAAGAGGACTGGATTCAAAGTTAGACTGTTTGGGTTCAAATCTCGGTTTCATGACTTAAGAAATGTAAGGCTCCAGGTAAACTATGCTTCCCTAAGCATCAGCTCCCAAATCTCTAAAATAGGAACATCAACAGTAATCACTTCATAGGAGGGTTGTGAGGATTAAATGAGTTTATCCATAAAGTCCTTAACAGAGTGGCTGGCACAGACTAAGTGCTTAAACATGTCAGGTGTAAGGAACCACACAGAGTCTATTAGGCCCTGAACGATACCCAGTGGCATGGCACATCTGCGGTGGCATGAGGGTGAGGAAGGCAGTGCCCATGTACGCTGGATAGTTTGACCATACCTGCTGTAGGGTGAGAATTTTACTCTGTGGCAATAAGATCCTCTTAGAGGGGAGGCATCTGTGCTTATGGATGAAATCACTATCTTGAATATTCAGCACGGCCTTCTTCCAAAAGCTTCAGATTATGGGTGTGTATTTATTATTTATGCCTTCACAAGAGCCTCCCGAAATGACGACAATCACATATTATTTCCAGTGTTTTGTGCAGTAAAAACTAAGGCACGCAGGGGTCCAAGGTAACATGTACTCAGCACTCACACCCGTTCTAAGTGCAGTACAGCCTCCTGGGTCAGTGGACAGAGCACAGACTCCAAAGCTCTATGGATTGGGGTTCAGTTTCGCTATGTAATAGCTCTCTGAGCAAGAAAAGTAATTTAACCTCTCTTGAGCCCAGTTTATTTAACTTTCTTTTTTTTTTTTTTTTTTTTGAGACTGAGTCTTGCTCTGTCACCCAGGCTGGAGCGCAGTGGCGTGATCTCAGCTCACTGCAAGCTCCGCCTCCTAGGTTCACGCCATTCTCCTGCCTCAGCCTCCCGAATAGCTGGGACTACAGGTGCCCGCCACCACGCCCGGCTAATTTTTTTGTATTTTTAGTAGAGATGGGGTTTCACCATGTTAGCCAGGATGGTTTCAATCTCCTGACCTCGTGATCCACCGGGCTCGGCCTCCCAAAGTGCTGGGATTACAGGCATGAGCCACCAGTTTATTTAACTTTCAAGTGTGCAAAGCTTCTAGCTCAGTGCCTAGAACCTAAGACATGCTTAAGAAATGGTAGCTAGCTTTTCGTCTGTTTTACAAACACTCATTTAGCCACTTGCCTCCTCACTAGCTCCACCATTCTAATGGTGTGTTGAATTTGCACCTTCCATTGAAGAACCAGGGGCTGCCCCAGGCCAATTTTCCCTGGCATGCCAGGGAGAGGACAAGGTCAGGCTCCCAGTGGCAGAGTAGTTGGTGGTCAGATAGGTGTAAACTGAACACAGGTCAGACAAGAGCTGCAAGGACATCTGCCTATAAAAATAAGTTTCCCATGTGAGGGACCCCTGCCAGGTATACCAGAAGTATCTCGTGAGAAGCATACCATACCCATGTCCAGCTCCCCTGAATGTCCTGTTAGGACAGGGCTGCTAGCCACTCTGGTACTAGAGAGTGTAGCTACGGGCTCAACAAACAGTCTTATTCTTGCAACAGTCCCAACAGTAAGCTATTTGGCACCTAGAAGGAGCTCAGTAAATATTGACTGAATGGGGGTGGCTCCTCACCCCAGCCAATAATGGTATGTCTGATTCTTTCTGCTAAGAATTGGTGGTTCTGAAAATCTTCCAGCTGTTGGTGCAGGCTGGGTAAAGGTGCAAACCACTGACATAGGAGGGAGGTATCTGCTACTTAGCTGAAGTCGAGCTCAGGGAAGATGGGGACATCTCTAAGAGGCTTCTTCTGATAGAGGCTGAGGATGGGTCTAACTCCTTAAAAAGGCTTCTTCGTAATTCTCCCAGTAATGAATTTAGGAACAAGGGGCTTTCACAGCGCCACAAAGGAATCAAGCGCAATCTGACCAAGAGCCACTGCAGCCCCAGACAACCAGCTGTTCTCAAAAAGAGAAAAACTAGCCAGGCCACATCGTATCCACATCACTACAACTGTTTACAGTGAAGGATGTCAACAACAATTGCCTTTATGAAGGACACTCTCTTGGATCAGAACATTCTACATTTACGGGCCTGGGCCTGACCTAACAGGCTTTCTTCCTATTCCATGACCTGGCTTCTAATAGTTTGGTTTAGAAAAACAATCACACACATACAAAAGTGATACAAAATAGGGACATATGGAGAAGAGATGAGCTTTACTTATTTTCTTTTCATCTCTGTATTTTTCCAGAAAAATTAGGGTGGGCATGGGAAAACCTCTGATGTTTTGTACTCCTTTGCTGGTGATAGATAAAACACAATGCACTCTGCCTTGTTTTTGAGTTCCTTGAAGGCAGGTGCTGTGTTCTCAACAGCTTTAGGTTAACAACAGCATCTAATGTATTCCTCTTCACAGTAGGGGCCCAATAAACGCAAGAAATAAACCAACAAAAGAATGAACAAATAAAATGCAGCCTATTAACTCAGCTCCTTGTATTCAAATTTACCTTGTCCCTGTCCTGACCTTGGCCCACATACCCTGCTCAACCCCAGGAGCTGCCTTGAATCTGAGAGTCCTCCAAATCAAGTCCTTGGGCCAGCTACGGGAGCAGCAAGAGCTCTGGTGCCTTCCCTTCCACGGATGATATCAGCGTATTTAAAATAACCATGATAATTCATGTTGTTATTGGCTACAGAGCCTCACTAGCACTATAGCCACTGCAAGCTGCAAGAGAATAAACGTGATTTCCTAGCTACAGCTCTACAATCTCTGATGACCTGTTCTGGTGACTATGGTGGTTATACTTATCCAACGGAGGCTTACAGCTCTAAATACATGCTGCGGGTTGAGTTTCTTTGGAAAAAGACCCTGAGATGGATGTCAGCATACAAGAGGTTTATTAGAGAGAGCTCTTGAGAACAGCACCTATGAAAGGGAAGGGGAGAAAGCAGGACTAGGCAGAGGGGAAAATTGGCCTGTGAGGCAGTATCCGAGTGCGGCAGATGATCCTGCAGGATCTCATGTTCATCAGCCATTCCATGATGTGGGGCGTCCCAGGAAGGGGTATGGCCAGAGGCATGGCCACTCACTTCAACAGAGGCAACTGCAAAAAGGGCTGATGCCTTTTTTGAGAGCCCCCTCTGCAGGGACTGCTCCCAGCAGCTGGCGTAACAAGGCCATTATTCCCAAAGGAAAATGTGGGGGTCTAGTGCATATGACCACCATTCTCACCTGATGAGACAGAGCACAATTAGGAGCTCCTCCGTGACACCTTCCCAGCTACCTTCTCTAATCCCCTCTAGGAGAGGTGACAACTCTCACTGTCCCCTCATTACTCATCTCCTCATATGCAGAGCCAGCCACACTGCTTGACACCCAGTAGGGATTCAATAAATGCCGGTTGAAGAAATGCATCACTGAACACTCAACATCAGCATAAGAAAATGAATAAAACACCATGTAATTATAGAAAAACTGCCCCTCGTGAGTTCACTGTGATCAGGAAGAGAAAAACAAGCAGACACGATAGGGGAACTTGAAAAGAGCAGCGGATGGAAGCCAAGACACGGGCACTCTGATCTCAACTCTGGGAAAAGCCTGCATCCCTCTAAGCTTCCGTTTCTTTCTTTATGAAACAAAAGGACACGTCCACATGTTCTATGAAGATTAGAGAGCTGTGCCATATTCAGTTTCAAAAGCTGTCCTAAATGATGTCATTGTTAGTGTCATTATTGACACGAATAAGAAAAGTAAATTTTGATCCTGATAAGGGAAAGAGTCCCGGGGATCAAAATGTCATTCCCATGATTTGGTGAAGACTTTCCTCAATTATCCCAGAGCTCAGAAGCCCTGAGAAGGAAGCAGGGAGTGACCGGGGCAGGCAAGGAAATTCACTCTCTGTTCATGAATAGAAACAGAAACCAACAGGAATATCCTGTGATTTATGAAAATGCTGGGATTTAAAATCATTAAGTAGTATTTTGCTTTCATAGGATATGGAGCTAAGAGGAATGGCAGAAGGGATTTTAAACACAGAAGGGGCCAGTGTGCAATTAAAAAAATAATAATAAGTAAAAATTTCACTGTCAAATTTCTTTCTCATTGTACTCATCCAGTATAGAAGAATTTTTAAAATAATATAATTTTTAAAAAGACATCTGGGAGAAGGGTATTAAAATAACAGCCTACGATTTGTGCTAAGCTGCCACTTCTCTCACATATCCATGCCACAGTTAATACACCTGCTGAGCTCACAATTTCCCACTAGGTACTCTCATATACCTTGAGGCCGTGACGAGAGTTACAATAATAGCTTTAAAGAAGCCCACCAGACTAGAAAGAATGTCTTGTAAAGCCAAATACATACATCTCCTTAAAATGATAAACCACAATGTTAATGAAAGCAAAAGCCATAAGAACATTTTCAAAAATTCTAGAATCAATACTCATCTCTACTACCTCACAGGCTTTCTTGGCAATTAGACTATCCTTCGATAAAAAGAAAACCAATGAACACACGTCCCGACCAGTATGTGAACACTCCACTATCTGCATACAAAATACACACATTTGATATTTATCTGTTAAAAACATCTTCATTTACTAAAGACATGTAAACAAGTTTCTGTTTTACTCTATTATTTTTCAAATCCAAGCAGAGTTGATATTGAACCATATTTGTAATTCCTTACCCACTGCATTAGCATGACCTCATTTGAGGTGACCTCACCTTCTTTAAAGAGTCAACCCCTATTCTTGGCATGCTGATACTTACAAGGATATCAGGAAAAAACAAATGGGCTACCATTACCTTTGAACTTGTGGAACACAGCCCACAGCTCTGCAATGTCAGTGGCAAAGGTGATATCCGTGTCAAGGACGATGACTCTCTCCAGGTTGGCGGGAAGAGTCTTGGTCAGGACAAGCTTCATCAGACCATAAATCCCAGAGTAATGTTTATTGGGGATCCAGGAAACTTCAGACTAGACAGAACAAGGCAGAGAGGGAGTTGGAGAAAGGGAAAAAAAATCGCTATATTAATTCTTTGCTTAAACATTATAAATAATGCCTAGCACACAAAAAGTATCCAATAAAAATTTGTTGAATAAATGAATGAGTTTTCTTTTAAAGATTTATATAATTTGCATTTTGACATGTGAAGTTTTCTGGAGGAAAACATATCTGAATTAAGGGAGAGGAAAAGTAATAGTTATGAAATAATTATTACTGCAAATAATAATGTTGAGATTTTTAAATAAAACTTTTGTTATTATAGAAATTAAATAGATCCACTAGAGAAAAAAAGGATATGCAAAAACATAAAGGTCCAAAAATTGAATCCCACTACATATACTTTTGCAACCAGTATCAAATTGTTCCTATGTATGTATATTTCTTTAAATCATATTCCATTTATGTGTCATTAAAGATGAGTGGGTAATAGTATTGTTAAAGCTTATGCTTATTCTTTTAAAACTGTAATTGAATAGATTACTACTGCTGCCTTCTCTTTATTCTCAGATAAACTCACAAGGAGGACCTAGTCATCACGCAACACTCTTCACCTGACAGCAATACAGGACACACACATAGGACAGAAATGAATCACCCATGGAGCACTGACATTATGATCCTCACATAACATAATGGAACAATCAATGGCTCGCAGGTGGGTAGAGTCATCAGCGAGGTACACACACGGGTGCCAATTTGTGTCCAAAGGCAAGGATAAAAATAAAAGCACCAGTGTGATGAAAGCTCTCATATACGCACAGTCATTTATGAAGATCATTGCGGGCAGAGGCCCCAACCTAGCCGCTGTGGGGAGTTTCCATGGGTGCCAAAGCACACTTATTTTCAAGAGGGTAACACTTTTAATAGAACCCTTTAAAATGGGGAATATGGCCACCTTATCAGGATTCCAAAAAATATTCATCTCCTTTGACCTTACAATACCATGTCGAGGAGACGTTCTTAAAAAAATTCAAATTTAAAAATTTTGTTTTAGACACCAAAGTTTTATTCCCAAAGATGTTCATCACCATGTTACCAAAGAATAGCCACCAAAATGCCCCAAAATGGAACAATTAATTCAAACATGATACTCTTTTTTTTCTGATAGCATACTATATAATTGTTTAAAGCAATGTGGATTAAGATGTAATTTCTAAAAACCTGCACATGATGTTAAAGGGGAAAAAAGTAAGCTTTAAAACTGCTTTTACTTAAGAACAACTACGTGTAATCAAACCAAATGAAACACATTCACCCAAATTTATGCAGAGGAAGAAAAAAAATAGCAAGACATCAAACTGTGTCCGGAGTTGGTTCCTTCCGGTGGGTTCTTCGTCTCGCTGACTTCAAGAATAAAGCTGCGGGCCTTGGTGGTATCACAGCTCTTAAAGGTGGCGCAGACCCAAAGAGTGAGCAGCAGCAAGATTTACTGTGAAGAGCGAAAGAACAAAGCTTCCACAGCTTGGAAGGTAACCCGAGAGGGATGCCGCTGCTGGCTGAGGTGGCCAGCTTTTATTCCCTTATTTGTCCCTGCCCACATCCTGCTGATTGGTCCATTTTACAGAGCACTGATTGGTCATTTTACAGAGTGCTGATTGGTCCATTTTATAAAGTGCTGATATCTGTGTGTTTACAATCCTTTAGCTAGACACAGAGCACTGATGGTGCATTTTTACAGAGTGCTGATTGGTGCATTTACAATCCTTTAGCTAGACACAAAAGTTCTCCAAGTCCCCACTCGACCCAGGAAGTCCAGCTGGCTTCACCTCTCATCAGTTTCAAGAAAAAGCAACCCCAACTCTGTGTATGAGTCCCTGTCACCTTACACCCAGGCATCATGGAAGAGGGGAAAAAAGACAGTTCAAATCTGGGCTCTAGCCCCACACAGAGCATTTGATCTCTCTAAGCCTTGGTTTCTTTACCTGTAAAATGGAGTATGTTTCAGAGATGGAATGGGTCTCATGAGTCAGCATGGGGAACCTGTCTCATCGCTTCCCTAAATTGGCCTCTTGTGTGCCACTATCACTAGACTATGATATGTTTGAAAAAAATGTGGTTACTTAGTTTTTTTTTAAGAGTAGTTGCTCATTTTTAGAAGTTGGTAAAACGGAGACGATGCCTACTTCACACAGTGGTATAAAAATTAAAAGATATTGAAGGACTCAAGGGCCTAGTACACAAAATATACCCAGTAATAAGCTCCCGCCCTTCTTCCTGATCCCTCTATCTTATTCCATGTATTTAGCTATCAGTGCCTCTTTCAGTGCTTCCAGATGAAGGTAAGCGTCTCTAGGATGTATGCAGGAGAGCAAAACACCCTGGGTGGTAGATTCAGACACGCCTGGATTTAGATTCTAGTATCATCACTTAATCGCCATGTCATCTTGGACAGGTTTGCTCAGCTTTTCTGAGTTTCTGCTATTTATAAAGGTCATGATTTCTTTTTTTTTTTAATTTTTAATTTTAGATTCTGGGGGTACACATGCATTTTTGTTACATGGGTACACTGTGTAATGATGGAGACTGGACTTCCAGTATACCTGTTACCTGAATGTTGAACACTGTATCCAGCAGGCAATTTTTCACCCCTCACACAGCTCTCACCCTCCCTTCTTTTGGAGACCCCAGTGTCTATTATTTCCAACTTTGTATCCATGTATGCCCATGGTTTAGCTTCCACCTGTAAGTGAGAACATGTGATATTTGATTTTCTCCTTCTGAGTTAGTTCACTTAGGATAATGGCCTCCAGCTCCATCCATGTTGCTACACTTACTTCATCCTATCAGGCAGGGTGTGGGTAGAAACAGCACACTCTCCTGGGGAATATAAGGAAGATTTAATAAAGGGACTATTTAATCTAAGTATATGCAGAATTAGAGGCAGTAACAAGAACTGTGCAGTTACTTGAGGAGGGGAAGAGTACTTGGGGCCATTACCACCCCAAAGCCAAAAGGGCCTAGGCCAGCAAATGCTGGAATCCAGAGAGAATTGCTGTATGAGTAAGGCCACCTGGCTAAGGCAGTGACCTTCAGCAGAGGGACACAGCCTACCTGTGGCAACCCATAAGCCAGAACAGGAAAAAACATCTCAACCTCACTCTCCTCCTGCCCACCAGTCTCCCGGGAGGGCAGCCCTCTGGTCAACCCTAACGAAAACCAGAGCGAAAGTGAGATTGGAGATGCTTTATGCATCAGCCTCATGGGGCATAAAGTGAGGGTTAGCGCAAGAGAGGACCTAGAAGGAAAAACCTCACACAACCAACAGAGTCATACAGTTAACACAAGGGCAAATTAAATGAACAACAACAAAATCAAAGCACAATGCCTTGGCTGGGCGTGGTGGCTCACGCCTGTAATCCCAGAACTTTAGGAGGCTGAGGCAGGCGGATCACCTGAGGTTGGGAGTTCGAGACCAGCCTGAACAACAAGGAGAAATGCCATCTCTACCAAAAATACAAAATTAGCCGGGTGTGGTGGTGCACGTCTGTAATCCCAGCTACTCGGGAGGCTGAGGCAGGATAATCGCTTGAACCTGGGAGGCGGAGGTTGCAGTGAGCAGAGATCGCACCATTGCACTCCAGCCTGGGCAACAAAAGCGAAACTCAGTCTCAAAAAAAAAAAAAAAAAAAAAGCACAATGCCTTGTAAATAATAGGTACAAAACACATATCTGGAACAGATGGATGGATGGATGGATGAATGGATGGATGGATGGATGGATGGACGGATGATGGATGGCAGGCAGGCATAGGAAGGCAGGCGATTTGTCTACAGGCCCACAGCCAGCAAGATGCAAAGCTCTAAGAGTCAGAATTTGCCAGGAGATGGTTTGTGTTCTTTCCCCAAACTACATTATCCTTCCTTTAGAGTGAGCCATCGCCGTAAGATCCGAGGACTCAGTGACGAATTCTCTCCCATGGGCTTTATAAACATCTTCCTCATGAAAGCCCTGGCCTTTGGAGCTCAGCTCAGTTTCCTCTCTCCTCTAACAATCTGCCTGAACTGAAGCTTGGCAATCATTAGTCCATGCTGCAGAGCTGTGCTATTTAATCAGACCTTTGATTAACTTATTCATCTATTTTGGTTACCATCAAAGCAGGAGAGCTGGGTAAAGACTGAACACCAGAGTGATGGGTTAAGCTGTCTAATTAGATTGCCCTGACTCTCCGTTTTATTTTTAACACACATGTGAGGCACTCAGTTACACTGCAAAACAGGAAGACTACAGGAATAAATTAATCTCAACATGAGCCCAGTCCTGAATGTCACTCCAAGTCCCCAACTTAATACATAATCAATTAAGTCCAAGTGTTCAATTAGTTGTAAAGGAGGCAATGGGATGAGTTTGTATTCAGAAAGAAAGCCCCAGGAAAAGGTGGAAAATTAAGAAATTTGGTGGTGGGGAAAGAACATGTGGTAAGAAGCAGGTACATTTATTACAAATAGCTCACCCTCTTAGAGACGGCATGATATCTAGCACACTCTTCCCCCACCTCCATCCACACTCTCCTCCTTCTTCAAGTCTCAACTTAGAAATCACTGCCTTTCAGCCACCACCACCCCCACAGCCCCAGGCTGGATTAGGGGCTCCCAAAGTAAGAAGCAAGCTGTTTCCCTTCCTCTAGTACAGCATGTTATCCTGCTGGGTTCAATTTTCCATGCCCCTCTCCTGCACTTGACTGACACTCCTTGAGGCAGGGACAATGTCTTTTTTACTGCGGTAACAACACAGTAATTATTCAAAAACTGTTTGATGAATGTGCATGACTATGGAGTCAGCCAGGCCTGAGTTCATTTTTCTCTGACATTTTCCTCACCTAGGAGCAGAAGTGTTCATGATTGCTAAAATCCAGGGTCAGGACAGAACAACGGAAGAGGCATAGTTTGTTGAGCCCTGAAGCCTGGGCTATAGAACTGGTTCTACTTTTAATGAGCTGTGTGACCTCAGGTAACTCAATTAACCTCCTGGAGTCTTAGTTTTCTCATCTGGAAAATGGGGGCCTACAATGTTATAGTATTCACAGGAGAAGGCATAGCATCCAGCCTCATGCTGGGCAAGCAACAGGTCTCCGCTAAGCCCACTTCTCCTCTCTCAGTGAATGCCTGTCAGCAATACTGAAGTTCAGATGACTCAGAATTTGGGACATGATAAAAGCAGCAAATTCTGGTACCTTTGAAAGTAAAGGGGAAGTCAGGAATGCAGATGGTTTTGTCAGGGGAAATAAGTCACTTGTCACCTTGTCCTATGTTTCTGTAAAAAATGAGGCAGGCGGATCATGAGGTCAAGATATTGAGACCACCCTGGCCAACATGGTGAAACCCTGTCTCTACTAAAAATACAAAAATCAGTTGGGCGTGGTGGCGTGCTCCTGCAGTCCCAGCTACTCGGGAGGCTGAGGCAGAAGAATCGCTTGAACCCAGGAGGCAGAGGTTGCAGTGAGCCAAGATAGCGCCACTGCAGTCCAGCCTGGCAACAGAGTGAGACTCCATTTCAAAAAAAAAAAAAAAAAAAAAAAATCACAAGCTGAAATCTGGAAAATGCAAAGTCCCTCCCTCTGGTAGATCTCCAAAACTGGACAGCACACTTTGGGTTTGAGGAGGAGGAAAAGTGCGTGGGGGTGATTAGCCATGCAACCTTTTGGGGCAGTCTCCCCATGCAATCCACACTGGTATTAATCTCATTTCCACGCTGCAACACACTTCAGTCCAACCAGGAACTTCTTACATCATGGGGTCAATGGAGAGAAGAGCGCCCTCAAAGGCAGGCTGAGGAAACCTGGAGGGCACCAGGCAAATTTCCCTGAGAGCGTCCCATAGAGAAGTCAACACCTGGGAGAGTAATATCCCACCATGTTGTTCATCACTATCAACACACCAAAGGGTTCATGTAATTAAAATGATAATAAAAATGAGAGTTAGTTTATTTTAATGGGCAGATCATTATTCTTGCAATGGCTGTTAATAATTCTAAGCAGCATGGTCTAAACTTCAATCAGCAAAAATGCAGTCATGCCCAAGATTATCGCCTAATTCACTTACGTAAAGGGAGCACAGACAACCCCAGGTTTTAAGGGTTTTATGTAAACTGGCGGGTTGGGGATGCTCTCAAAGGGAAATCTGCCTTCTTCAAGAAGCTGCCAATTACCAGGTAGACCCAAAGGGGAGCATCTATGAGGCGGTGTAAGTGATTCTAGGGTATATCTGATGCCAGGTGGTCCACAAAGAAGTTGACCAGATTAGCAGTATGAGCATGGAGGCAGAGAGCTGGACAGTGGACACACCTCACCTGTAATGGTGACTGCCCAAAACACAGGGGATGGAGGAAAGCCATGTCTCAATGGTGATGACACATTTCTGACCTTTGATAAATAAGGGAAAGACAGGAAAAGAGGCTGGTTTTGTCAGGAAATGATGCTCACTCCTCCAAGATGTGGATTTCCAGGAGTCATTGAGATACCCCAGTAAAGGTAATAATAGAAAATATGCCTAGCACGTACTAGGTGTCAGGCATTGTGGCAAGACCTTTATATGGGCCGACCTATTTAAACCCCTCTTACCAAGATTAAGGGTTGTATATTATTTAGTACCCAAAGTTTGGGGGTCCTTTTCCTTACCTCAACTTTCAGTCCCCCAGTCCTAGATACTCTACTCTGAACTGATGTGTTTCTCTCTTCCCCTCCTTTCCCACTGGAACTGGCCTATTCAGATGTGCTCTTCACTCTTCTGATTTACTGCAGGGTCAGGACTGAGCCTCTGCCTCCATCCAGACAAATTCTCATTCTCCAAGCAGTTTTTCAGACAATTAGGTACAATGTCTTTAGAGCTGGGCATTCCAGGCTTCCAAATCTCTCTAGGCCTTAATTTTCTCGCCTGTAGAAAGGGTAATAGTAGTATATCCTGCTTCCTTCCTAAGGCGTTACTATATATGTAATCTGTAAGCTCTCCTCTACCATATTGGAAATATTTTTTGCTCAAAATAGGTTGCTTACCCATATTAACATTTTGCTGTGGATTACAAATCACCTTGACATATTTTAAAAAACTAAAAAAAAGAAGTCATCCCAGCTGCAGAATGTTTGAAAAGTCCTTTGCCTTTCATGTTGTTTCTGAGTGGTTGTCTTGGCAACCAACCTATATGTTCAGAGTATAATTGTTAAGAAACAGAAGTGGGGCGGGGCTCGAGATGCTGGGAGAGAGACACTGGCAGATGCCTTGGAAGAAGATCGTGAAATGAGCACGAGCTTTGGAGTCTGGCTGGCCCAATTCTGAATCCTGACTCTACCACAACCAGCCTGGCAAAGTCACCCCTCTAAGTCTCAATCTCCCCACCCATAAAATAGAGAAAACAATACACATTGCATGAAGTTTGAAAAAGCACTAAATGAGGTAGGAGAGTCAAGGTGCCTAGCACAATGCTTGCCACATCAGGGCTCAGTATGAGTGTTTATAATGACACATGCCATTAATCCCAGCACTTTGGGAGGCCAAGGTGGGCGGATCACTTGGGGTCAGGAGTTCAAGACCAGCCAACATGGTACAACCCCATCTCTACTAAAAATGCAAAAATTAGCCAGGCATGGTAGCGCATGCCTGCAATCCCAGCTGTTTGGGAGGCTGAGTCAGGAGAATCACTTGAGCCCGGGAGGTGGAGGTTGCAGTGAGCCAAGATCGTGCCACTACACTCCAGCCTGGGCGACAGAGTGAGACTTTGTCTCAAAAAAAAATTAAATTAAAAAAAAAATAAATAAATAAAATGGTTAACAACACATAGTCTGGAGACTGACTGACTGGGTTTGAATACTGGCTCCATCATTCACTATCTGGGTCATTCTGGGCAAGCAGTTAAACCTCTATGTACCTCAGTTTTCATCTGTAAAATGGGGCTACTTACAGCACATACTCCATGGGATTGTGAAAATTCTGGTGCTATATCTAAGCAATGGCTATTGTTAACTGTTAATATTATGACTGATGATACTAAGAGCAAAAGACAACATTCACATCTATTAAAGGCATCTGCTGTCGCAAGCCTGTAATCCCAGCACTTTGGGAGGCCGAGGCGGACGGACCACCTGAGGTCAGGAGTTCAAGACCAGCCTGGCCAACATGGTGAAACCCCGTCTCTACTAAAAATACAAAAATTAGCTGGGCGTGGTGGTGTGTGTCTGTAATCCCAGCTACTCGGGAGGCTGAGGCAGGAGAACCACTTGAACCCAGGAGGTGGAGGTTGCAGTGAGCCAAGATCGAGCCACTGCACTCCAGCCTGGGCAACAAAGCGAGACTCTGCTCAAAACAAAACAAAAAAAGTCATCTGTGTTTGTGAGTATTCACCCTTGGCAGCACAGAGAAATTCCAGTTTAGCTCAGTTGAGATCATTTAATGGTACATTTATGGAACACCTTAATATGGGGCAGGTACTGAGGAGGGCGAGGGACCAGGGTCCATGATGAAGGAAACATAGCTGATGTTCTCAAGGAGTCCATGGTCTAGTGGATATTCAGTATCCATGACTGCACAACAAGTTACCTCAAAATGCAGCAGCTTAAAACAGTGTCAGTTATTTATTAACTCAAATGGTTTCTGTGTGTCAGGAATCTCAGAGTATATTCACTGCGTGGTTCTTAGGATTCCTCATGAGGTTGCAGTCATCTGAATACTTGCTCTGGGATGTAAGATCTAATTCTATGCTGACTCCCACATACACGCCTGGCAGTTGATGCCAGCTGTCAATAAGAAGGCTCAGGTTTTTGCCACTCCAGAAGGCTGCTTGAGAGTCTTTACAACATGCTAGCTGGCTTCCCCCGAAGTCAGTGGTCCCAAAGACAGCAAGGTGGAGGCAAGGTTATCTTGAAGACTTGGCCTCAGAAGTAACATGGCATCATTCCTGCTATGTCTTATCAGTTATATAGGTAAGTTTATGCAATGTGGGAAGGCACTAGACACGGGAGTGAATGAATGCTAGGAGGTGGGAATTACTGGGTGCCATCTTGGAAATTGGCTACCACATCTGTAATTACAGAATGGTATGAACTGGACTGTGATAAATTCCAAGTACAGCCATCCTCAGAGTCTGTGGGGTATTGGTTACACGAACCCTCTTGGAGATCAAAATCCAAAGACGCTCAAGTCTCTGATATAAAATGGTGCCTTATTGCATATAACCTATGCACATCCTCTTGTATACTTTAAATCATCTCTAGATTACTTATAACACCCAATACAATATAAAAATTATGTAAATGGTTGTTATACTGTATTGTTTTGGGAATACAAGAAAAAAGTCTGTACATGTTCAACATAGATGCAACCATCTATTTTATTTTTCAAGTGTTTTCAGCCCTTGGTTGGTTGAGATATGTATAGCAGTGGTCCAGTAGAAGGACAATTAAAGGAGAGTGATAAGAAAGGAGGGACAACAATCAGAGAGAGATGTCTGGAGGAAATAAACCTTAAATTTGGTCTTGAAAACTGGGTTGAAAATTGAGATTCTCAAATATTGGGAGAAAAGCATGACAGGACAATGAAGGCACAGAGATATAAACAATTGTGTGTGTGTGTGTGTGTGTGTGTGTGTGTGTGAAATAACTATAGTCTGATACACTTAATGAAAAAGCTTAGAGTTGAAAATGATAGAGATGGATATGGAAAGGTAGGACAGGATCAAATGTTGGAGAAGACCAGGACCATATGCCATGCAAAAGAGCACTGGATAATATCCCAGAGACAGTGGGAAAAACAAAAGGGGTTTCATTAGCTAAGAGATCTGATCTCATCTATATTTCTGGAATATACTCTAATGATTTACGGAGGAAAGATTAACAGAAGGCAGCTGAGAGGCATCAGAACCTTGGAGGAAGCCTGGTGAAAATCTAGATTCCCAGGATCCTACTGAGAGGTTATGATTCACTAGATTTGTGGTAGGGCCTAGAAATCCGTACTTTAAAACCAGCACCCCGGGTGATTCAAAAGCAAGTCTCCATAGATTACCCTCTAAGAAACACCAAGTTAGGAGACACAGAAAATGCTATTTCTCAAGGTCTTCTTGGCTGAATCATTTACCCTGGATCAACAACCAACTTATTTGTTCAGAAACAAGTCATAAGACAGCCCCAAGCTTAAGTGCCCCACCTGAAACTAATACTTTGTTGGATTTATGGGGATAGAAGACCTTTCTCAAATATTAATAAAAGAAAGTGTTGATGTAAGATCAGCAGTTCTTTAGCTATCTCTATACCTCATAGGCAGTTTATGACAGTGAGGCCAGGAAGGCTTCTTGGCTGTACTTCTTTTTAAATTTAGAAGTCCTGTTTCAATACAAGCAGCTCTAGGTCAGCTACAGCAAAATTCTTAGTAACCAGCATCAACAGGAGAACTGAATTACATATTTCATGTCTTCTTACATTAGCAACTTAGAAGGAAATGTTGAGAGAGCCTGGAAGCTGTTCTTTGCAGGCGACAGCAATCTCCCATAAGCATCAGTGAACATTTATTCAGACATACAACCCTAGCCCAAAATAAGATTAGCTGGCTTGCACCTAAAAATGCTCATTATTCAGAAGTCTACTGAGCAACGATCTTCTGCAAACATAAATAATTCCAGAATGATGACAAAGGAGAAGTGAACCAAGGGGAATGTGATCGTGGATCTACAGACACATCCCTCCTCCTATCGGTGGCACAAAACCCCTTCCTCTCTCATCGCCCAGCAAGAAGCATCCTCTACTTAGCTTTGCGAAGCTTGAGGGGATTGGTCACTGGAGCATTTACAGATTGCCTGAACTCCTTCAGTACTTTATGTTATGAAATGGAGCATTTCAAAGCACTGGGAGTTCTGATTTGTGAACTGGACTGTTACAGTGGTTTAATTTCCTGAAATATAGCTGCCTTCTTAACTAATAGATTTTTCAATGCACTGAGGAGAAAATTGCATTAGCTGCTGCGTAGCCTGATCTTAATATTTTTAGAAGCTGCAATTCTTCTTATTACAGTGCACAGTATGTATTTATGTATGTAGACTTAGCACAGTGTCTGACACATAGAAGGCACTCAATGAATAGTTTTGAAAAAGTAAAACAATGCATTTACACAGACAACACTTATTGAGAACCATTGCTTCTGATGGGGATATACTGATGGACCGGCTTCGTTCATTCATCATTCGTTCATTCATTCATTCAACAAACACTTCAGCGACTTCTAAGTGCAAAGCTCTGTGCCAGATCATTGCTTTGAGGAAATAACAGCGCAGTTTGGGGAGACATAACAAATAATTTCAAAAAGGATGGTCACAGCTGTCAGAGTAGTGATTTACCCTGATAGGAGGTGGGAGTGAGGGAGGTGGGGCATGGGATGGTGAAGATATCCAGGTGGCTTTGGTGCTATTGTTCTACTTTTAATTTAGATGACATGGTGCTTTATCAGTGTATGCCATAACCTGTCTATCTGTAGTCTTCATATGTATGTGAATATGCTCATATATATGGATATCACCGCAACCGCACATGGTTACATATGTGTGTGGATACATACCCTCTCTATCTGTGGAGGACTGGTGCCAGCACCCTCAAGGATACCAAAATCCTCAGGTGCACAAGTGCCCTGATATAAAATAGTGTAGTAGTTGCATATAACCTAGGTATATCCTCCCATACACTTTAAATCATCCCTAGAGTGCTTATTAATACCTAATGCAATGTAAATTCTATATATATGGCTGTTATACAGTATTGTTTAGAGAATATTGAAAAGAAAATAAATATCCACACATGTTCAGCTCAGGTGTAACCCATCTATTCTTTTCCCCTGAATACTGCCAAGTCTTGGTGGGTTGAACCCAAGAATACAGAACCCACAGATATAGATAGGTGATTATGTATGTGTGGTGTATTTAGTTATATTTCATTCCTGTTCAAAGTGCTAAGAAGAGAGATAATCATTCTGCTATTAACACAAGTGGAAAAAAAGACTTCGTTTCTGTTACCATAAATTTACTCTATTGCATGCATTCTTAACAGACACAAAAGTTGGTTCTTGTGGGGATCAAAAAAAAATCAGATATTCAAATGGTTTGGTATTAAAATCTCATGTTAGAGGTTTAATCACGGAAATAAAAAGTATAAAAAGGCACATAGGAGAGGGGAGTGATAATGTTTAAAAAGAGGTTAAGAAACACCACCCTCCAGGATCATACAACACTAAAATAGCCACAAAACAGAGAAGTACGCAAAAGCACACACACACACACCTCAAAAACCTGCTCCCTGATCTTAGCCTCTGCTGAATCCAACAGTTCTTTCCTGCCTTTCTGAATTTAATCAGAAGGCAGCTGAATCAGAAAATACACTTCTCTGTTGTCAAGTTCATCTGGATATTTGGGGAGCAATTTCTCTCGCTCTCACAACCATTCCTTCTTCCACTCTTACCTCCGCCTTCCCATGGAGCCATCTAAAAAGGGAAGCCACATAGGCTGCAATTAAAGAAGCCGCACACTGCTCTATGTTAATGAGGCACTTTGCTTTTCATTTTCAGAGGGCTCTTTAGCACTTTGTAGGGGACACCCTTGCCTGTGACAATCTCTGTTGCCAGCTGCGGAGATATACCTTGCAGGTGAGTTTAAACACACGGACAGCAACTTACAAGCAGGCAAAGAGAGTTGAGGAGGATGATCCAGAGTTGCCCCTTTTTTAATTTCTGGTTGGTTTAAAAACTGTTTTCTTTCACCACACATAGAAGGCAAAAGTCTCCTGGTGTAGTAAAAGGAAAATCTTGTCAATGGCAGTCCAAATTTCTTCTGGCTGACAGCCAAAATGAATCTCTTCACTGGTCACCCTGAAAAGACGAGGCTTCACTCAGCTCTTGTAATACATCTAACAAACATTAACCAAAGGTCTTATTGCAATTTTAAATATTTTTAACCTTGACCTTGAAGCCCTGCTTCAGAAGATTTAGACCGTGGCAATATTGACATTCACCGCCCCCTACCCAACAGGCCCTTACTGTTTAATATGATGGTTGTCAAGGCAACCAGATTGTGAGGATGGCTGTCTAACCTGTCTAGATTTAGAATTTATCATACATGAGAATGCAGAAGGGAAAAATGTCACCCTTAGAAAGTACTATAGAAGATGGTACATGGTACAAGGTAATTCCATTGTGCTTTTACTTCCACTTGGGGATTTGGCTACTGATCAAAGGAATTCCTAATGCTCTAAATCCCCTTTAAAAAAATCACCTAATTCCAAAAGTGAGTCATTTATCTAAACATTCATTGTGTGTGCCAAATTCTGTACTAGATACTAAGGAAAGAGGAGTAAATGAAAAATGTTCCTCTTTCTTAGAAGATCACCATTAAATGGGAGAGAATATTATTATGTTTATAATAACAATAACCTTTGTTGAATGCTTACTATGTAACAGACAGTATACTAAAGCAATCTACAAGTATCTTTTAATTCACAATAACCTTTATTACTGTGTGTGATGTAGACATCAAGGAAATCACCCAATTATAATGAATTATAGGAGCTGGGATTAAAAATCAGATTTGCGTCTTTCCAAAAACCTTTATCGTTTTTGGAAACTGATTAAAATATGATACTCACATGATTATTACGCAGTGAAATCTGTATATAAATTCTTACCAACATTCTTAGAACATACCAAAATTAATTGTACTCAGAAACGGGAAGTAAAATCAGGAAAGACGAAGGTGACTACTAGATTGAACTCATACTGTTAGCAGAAACAAACATTCCAATGCAGTTATAATAGAGTCATATAGGCCTTCTCAGAACAAATGTTTCTCCAATCTCTAAAGGACTGCAAGTGGCCAGTAACGCTCTGCTGAGAAAGCTTTTAACACCAAAATACAAAGCAGGAAGGGAAGCTTGGAAACATATGCCCAGACTCAGGAAGATTGTTACAATGGATCTTTAACTTCTATACTTTAGAGTGTGTGATATGGTTTGGCTGTGTCCCCACCCAAATCTCATCTTGAATTCCCAGGTGTTGTGGGAGGGACCTGGTGGGAGGGAGGTAATTGAATCATGGGGGCAAGTCTTTCCCATGCTGTTCTTGTGACAGTGAGTAAGTCTCATGAGATCTGATGGTTTTAAAAAGAGGAGTTCCCCTGCACAAGCTCTCTCTTTGCCTGCTGCCATCCATGTAAGATGGGACTTGCTCCTTCTTGCCTTCCACCATGATTGTGAGGCATCCCCAACCACGAGGAATTTTAAGTCCAGTTAAATCTCTTTCTTTTGTAAACTGCCCAGTCTCGGGTATATCTTTATCAGCACCATGAAAATGGACTAATACAGTATGCCAAGGAAAGTCTCAGCCTTCTAAAACTAATGGTTAGCATTTGCACATTACGGAGGGTCCTGAGCAGGAGCCAAGTGGAGCCTGGGTGTCCTCCTTCAGGACACTGATAAAGACCTGCTACAGCCCTAGTCCAGGGCTGGCTACACTTTGGAATTACATGGGCGCACTACTGGGCCTGCCCCAGAAAAACTAAACTATGACATCTAGTGGTAGGGCCTGGCATTGCTGCTTGTTTGGGTTTGGAACACAAGCCATGCTGAAGTGTCACCCAGAGTGGCCCCTACCATTGTTTTGGTGGTGTTGTTTTGTGTTACCAACAGTACCAAGTGATTCTTATGTGCAATCAAGCCTGAGGTACACAACAATTGGGAAGTGAGCCAATCAATTAATTCTAACTGGGGAAGATCAAGACCCAACTTAATAGCACAGCTCTGTAACTTTATTTTCTGTTTGCACAGAATTGCTGAGTTCCTACATAGTACATATTTTTTTTAACCCCCTGGGAATATTTCAGCGTCCTTGATCTGGAAGCAACATGGAATGATGGCACAAGCACTGTCTTCAATACAAGCTGGAGTGTGGTCAATTCCCTTCTCTGAATTTCAGGTTCTGCATCTGTAAAGCAGACACAAGGCGGCCGGGCGTAGTGGCTCACGCCTGTAATTCCAGCACTTTGGGAGGCCAAGGTGGGCAGATCCCCCAAGGTCGGGAGTTTGAGAACAGCCTGACCAACATGAAGAAACCCCATCTCTACTAAAAATACAAAATTAGCCAGGCACGGTGGTCCGTGCCTGTAATCCCAGTTACTTGGGAGGCTGAGGCAGGAGAATGGCTTGAACCCAGGTGGCGGAGGTTGCGGTGAGTCGAGATCGCACCATTGCACTCCAGTCTAGGCAACAAGAGTGAAACTCTGTCACCAAAAAAAAAAAAAAAAAAAAAAAAAAAAAAGCAGACACAAGGCCACCTATTGCTCTGTCAGCCTGAAAATGGGATGATGTACAGAAAAATACCCAGCAGAGGACCTGAAAGAATTGAGCTGCTGGTTCATTCTGAATCAAGAAGGAAGAAATATTTCATTATGTGACAGGTGGAATAAAGGCCTGATCACAGTAAGTGAGCTCGAGACGCTAGTCCTTTACCACATGTCATCATTTGTGATTTTCTCTCCTTCTTTATAATGGCTGGTTTTGGAGGGTGGGACTTATGTATATATAGAATGGAAGGGCAACACACACACTCTGGGACACAACGTACAATAAGCAATAGCAGCACATTAATAATAACAGGGGATGAGAAAGGGGAGTTTCAGCAGTGCTATTATGCCTCTGAATAAGATGTTGATCATTGCTTGCTATTTTCTCTTCAAACATGTTATTTAGCCAGTAGTGAGCAGATTTAAAACCCACTGGGGTTCTTGAATTCAGCCTGGCTGAGTGGTTAAATCCAATGAAAATATTCTAGTTAGATGAGTTTTTATCCAAGGGAGTTGAGTATACAAAAGCATACATAACCGGTCAGTTTGTAAGATGTCCATCTCTCAAAAATGATAATAGGAATGATGATGATGACGATAAGAGTAATAAGAATGCATGCGCAGCATTTTCTCATTTTCAATGAAATTTTCCATCTATTATTTCATTGGATGCTTGAAATAAGTTTGTGAATTAAGTAAGTAAGGGATTCATATCTCTATTTTACACATAGGAAACTAAGACTTAAAAACATCATTGTCTCAAATTGCACTGCTAATAAGTGGGAGAGTTAAAATTTGCCCCTTCTGACCTTCAGGAAAATCACTGTCATAATGCGGAGGTCCTTCTAACACCTGCACCTAATGCTGGAACTTTATCATGGGAAACAGATGGAATTAAGAGACTGTGAAGCATCACGCATTGTTCTCAACAAGAAAGTTCACATTTTGATACCTTTGTGCACCTTTTCCTAAAATCATCTTGGTGAAATGGTACAACTAGGGATGAAAACTTGAAATGTTTCCAAGTTGCCTATCCAAAGTAACTTTGTTTAGAAATAAATAAAGTTATTTTGTTGACCTGGCTTGTTTTCCATGCTTCAGTTAGAAGACAGAATCTGGTTGGGCACGGTGGCTCAAATCTGTAATCCCAGCACTTTGGGAGGCCGAGGCGGGCAGATCACGAGGTCAAGAGCTTGAGACCAGCCTGACCAACATGGTGAAACCCCATCTCTACTAAAAATACAAAAATTAGCCAGGGGTGGTGGCACATGCCTGTAAGCCCAGCTACTCAGGAAGCTCAGACAGCAGAATCGCTTGAACCCGGGAGGCAGGCAGAGGTTGCAGTGAGCCGAGATTGTGCCATTGCACTCCAGCCTGGGTGACAGAGTGAGACTCTGTCTCAAAAAAAAAAAAGACATAATCTGACCCATCAGTGTCCCACATGAGGAAAGAGAGTAATGAATGGACATCACCATGGGGTCACCAAGTAATAGCTACATCTTAACGCTTCACATGGTTGGGAATAAAACGACACAAATCCATTGGACTGGCCTCTGACTTTAGTGCTTCCATTTTCTATCCCATCACCTTCACAGTCAGCATCTGCCTAGAGCGTGGAGTAACCCCAATTGTGTCAGTTTCTAATATGAAGGGCAATTTTGCCCCCAAAAGACTCTTGGCAATACTTGGAGACACTTTTGGTTGTCATGACTTGGGCATTGGGGTGCTACTGGATCCGGGGGGCAGAGGCAAGAAACGCCACTCAACATCCTCAGACAGGACAGCCCCCACAACAAAAAACTATCTGGCCCAGAACATCATGAGTGCTAAGGTTGAGGCACCTTGCTCAGAAGTACCAGCTGAAACTCAGAAAAAAACGGATGTGGATGAAGAGTCTTTGTCCTGGTACATGAGAGTACACATTTTGTCTAAGTTTTGACCTAATGGAAAACACTGCATTATCTGGAAGTAGGAAAGACCTTGAAAGGGGAAAAAAGATGAGTTTGAAGTCCTCAGAATCCTTAAAGAAAGAAAAGTGACAACTCTTTAACCCCTACATATAAGAGAATTGAATGAGACTTATACATGAAAGAATATAAAGTTTAAATAAGCAAGATTGTCCAATGACTGACTCAGGGACATCTCTCTTGGCTGGAGGCAATGAACTAGCCATTGGCTGCCATTCTCTCAACAAGAGGCATTACGCCTTTCCACTGTACCTAGGCATTTTGTCCATCCAGCAGGTATGCCTCATCCTAAACCCAACTTCACACTGAACCAAGGGCTCCAAGCTCCAGGTGCTGGACAGCTGATGTTACTTAGCATTCCCCTAAATACTTCCACCAAAGTTCAGACTCTCAGCATCTGAGCCCCAAATGTTAACTTCACTAGGTCAACAGCACCCTCATGCTTGTCTTATACAAAAAGAAGAGAGTGAATTCCTTCTGCTACATAGTAGCTCCAAGCTGTACCTGGCTGTGCTTTCAACCAGGAATATCTCATTGCAGGATGCTTAAAGAATGGGCATTTGTGCCCCCTGCTGATAGTGTACTATGTTATTATTCAGGGGAAACAAATCACTTTAAGGATGAGCACATGTGTATCTTGGATAGCTCCAGCCACATATATTATACCCTGTCTAGATGACAAATAGGACTTTTGCTCTTCCTGCTAAAGCTCAATCCTTCCTCAGTTTTCTCCATCTTCGTACCACCATGCACCCACCAGCTTGTTCCAGAATTCTAGGAGCTAGACACAATCCCTCTCCCCCACATCCCAGATCTACCTTTCTGTCACAGCCACCATGTCAAACCCTCCCTGTCAAGTCAGCTGTAAAAATGAATCTGCCTCTCAATGCAGTCACCTCCACAGGTTGAAGGCAGTGCATGGAGGTAGTTTTTTCACCAAAACATCTTCTTTTTGAGAACCATCACAGGGCAAAATATTAAGTCTAGAGAAAATAAATCAGTTTTATCTCTTGATTTTCTACGCATCTACCAAGATTCCTGCCCTCAGGATCCATATTGTCACGAGGTCACTGGACTTAAAAACCTTAAGGTCAGGGTTTTGGACTTAGTAGCAATCAATGCCTCACAAGGTATATAGCTGGCAGCCTGTTGCAAGTTACCTGATAAATAAGAAAATTAGAACCTCGGAAAGAAATTTAACAATGCCTATCCCATTCAGCTCCATCTTCTGCCCCTGAGCCCACTGAATGGGTCAGGAACATTGATTTTAAAATGGATTCTGTACACTGTAAAATGAAAGTTCAATTTTCCAAATATAAGGACAGTTAGGTCCCCCCCATCCAGTATGAAGTGTGCTTCCCTCGCCTTGTTTACCCCTTCAGTAATGCACTTCAGTACACTTATATCTCCCCCATAAGAACATACTTTGTGATAGATAGTTACTATTTTACCTTGGAAACTCCCTTAGCACTTTCCAAGACACATATCTAGGCATTCCATTTATTTGCTTTCTTTTAATCAAAATGTGGACATACTGACTATACTGATACTGAAACCTCAGAGATAAAAATTGGCCCAACTTTCCCCGCTGTGGGCATCCTGACCAGTCCTGGATGTTAGTTTGAGATCTGGTTTATTAGTTTCCTCAATTATCAAAAAGGTATGCCCTTCATAATCGAAAAAGAGGAAGTGTCGGGCAGAGAAAAGAAGTGCATTTCTTTCTTTTCTAATAGAAAAAGTTTAATGATAAGAGTATTAACTTTTATAGCTAAGCTGAGCAGATAATAAGCAGGTAAAGGAGTTTTGCTTGGGAAAAGGTATTCTCTTCTTTGGGCAACGAAAGCCTGTCATTAACTCAAACAGCAAGATAAAATGCTCTTACGCCTCCTCTTCACCTCCTCCTCAAAGCTTCTGTGTTCTTGATAATGATGTACCTAGCATGGGAACACCACACTTCCCCCCCACTCCTGGAAATCACAGTCGCCCCCCAAGGCTCTGCTCAGGGTCCCCCTTTTTCTGTGAAGTCATCCCTGACTATCCAGCTGGTAACTGATTGGTACTACACTCTTCCCTATTTCATTAGTATTCACTAAATTCTTGGAGAAGACATGAGCTTTTCCTCATCTGAATCCTGGAACAGTGTGCATTTGGCAAATCCTTATCCACTGACTGATTTGTATCTAGGTACAGACCTGAGTTGCTTCCTCCTAATCAGATGAGAATTCAGCTATCTATTAAATAGAGTTAACATCAGATTTTCCAAGCCAGCTGGTTTCCCTGTGCTACTGAAAAAGAAAAAAAAGAAAACTCAGCTGGCAGTCCATCCATCTTAATCTTGAAGGAAGCGGGACCTTCCCCATGTACATACTGGGTGTCTCGGGAAATCCTAACATGATCCAACCCAAACTCCAAACTGGCTTAGAAGTCACAGATGAAAAAGAGAAAGTGGGCTGGGCGCATTGGCTCATGCCTGTAAATCCCAGCACTTTGGGAGGCTGAGGCTGGCAGATCACTTGAGTTCAGGAGTTTGAGACCAGCCTGGCCAACATGGTGAAAACCTGTCTCTACTAAAAATACAAAAATTAGCTGGGCGTGGTGATGCGCACCTGTAATCCCAGCTACTCCAGAGGCTGAGGCACGAGAATAGCTTGCATCTGGGAGGTGGAGATTGCAGTGAGCTGAGATCGCACCACTGCATTCCAGCCTGAGTGACACAGCAAGACTTCGTCTCAATAAAAAACAAACTAAACAAACAAACAAACAAACACCACAGAAAAAGGAGTGTGAGAGGAGAGAGAAACTCACTTATATATATTAATTATTCCTGCTCCTGAGATGAGCATTTTCTTCTCACAACAAACCTACAAAGGAAACAGGGGAGATTCTTTTGGTTGCCTATCCAGAGAGCTACACTTCAGATTCCCTACTGAGAAGGCTGAAAACACACAGACACACACACAGAAACACACACACAGGCAAAGACACAAAGAATCATCACTTTTTCAGTCTTCCCTGAAGACAGGTCATGGGCCTGAGACACCATCTTGGCCAATGTACCTGAAGCAAAGTCTCCTAGGAAATCTGGGGGAGAAGATTCCCTGTTTGGTACTGAGAGAGAGAGTGCATATGAGAATAAGGTTGCCTTCCCTCTTCCCATCTACAGTCCTGTAGGCAGCAGACTTCTGGATTTATTCTCACCCCTCCACCATGATGAGCCCATGAAAATTCCCAAGATAATAACCACCACTCTTGGAACTGCCAATCGAAGGGCTTCTTGATATTTGACACAAAATTAGTAGATTCTTTAAGGCACTTTACTCAGGTTATATATTAGATCACAACATAAAAAATCAGGGAACTGATCACATAGGCAATGCAGGGAGGAATCACTGTAGCTGCACAAAGGGATGTAAAGTGAGTCTTTTGTGACCTCTCCCCATTAGGTTCCTTCATGCTCACCACACCCGGCTAATTTTTGTATTTTTAGTAGACATGGGGTTTCACCATGTTGGCCAGGCTGGTCTCAAACTCCCAACCTCAAACGATCCACCTGCCTCGGCCTCCCAAAGTGCTGGGATTACAGGTGTGAGCCACTGCACCCAGCCCACTCTCTCTTTTTCATCTGTGACTTCTAAGTTAGCCAGTTTGGAGTTTGGGTTGGATCACATTAGGATTTTCTGAGTCACCTAGTTAAGTACGTGGGGAAGGTCCCAGTTCCTTCGGGATTAAGATGGATAGACTGCCAGTTGAGTTTTCATTTTTTTCCATAGCACAGGGAAATCAGCTGGCTTGCAAAACCTGATGTTACTCTTCACGTGTTCCCAAAAGACACCTCCAAAATGACCTAAGTAAAAAGGGTAGGCGCTCGCATGCACACAAAGCCTCTGTAAGTTAGTGGGTGCTCTTCTACCTGGATTATCCCTTGCAAGCCCTTCTTACAGAGACAATGACACCCATGATAGTCACAAGTCATACGCAGGTGAGCCAAACCCCGCGGTATGCTGCACCCTTACACCTGTGAATACGCCATGCTGCCCCTAAACAGGGAGAAAAACAAGGTTTCTTTTTTTTTTTTTTTCTTCAGACGGAGTCTCACTCTGTCGCCCAGGCTGGAGTGCAGTGGCACGATCTCGGCTCACGGCAAGCTCCGCCTCCTGGGTTCACGCCATTCTCCTGCCTCAGCCTCCCGAGTAGCTGGGACTACAGGCGCCCACCACCACGCCCGGCTAATTTTTTGTATTTTTAGTAGAGACGGGGTTTCACCATGTTAGCCAGGATGGTCTCGATCTCCTGACCTCATGATCCGTCCGCCTCAGCCTCCCAAAGTGCTGGGATTACAGGCGTGAGCCACCGTGCCCGGCCAAGAACAACAAGGTTACTATTCCCATTATCTATGTGAAGTCATTAATTACCTTCTCTTTCCTTCCCTCCCTCTGCTCCTTTCACAGTCGAGAGAAAAATATAGTTTTAAAAATTGTGCTACTACAGAAAGTCTGCAAAATGCAATGAAAACGAGAAAACTAGAATACATGTACCCAGAGGTAACATATTAAACACTGTCATATGATCTGCCTTTGTAAGTAATTATATAACTACACAGACATCTTTAAATTTTGAAGGGAACTAGTTTTGTGCCTTATTTTAAGCTTAATATTACATCATGAGTATTTCCCTTTCCATTTATTGAAGCAACATTCAACGTTGCTATTAAATCAATAAAATGTTATTTAAAAATGATTTGGAAAAGCTTCAACTGTCTTATTGCAACGATGTACCATACTTTACCTACTCTTTCATGAATGTTGGGATTTAGGTTGTGCCTAAGATTTACTACTGCAAACAAACAATACCATGATGAAAATCCTTTGATTCCACCTTTATTTCCTTGGAGCAAAGAATTTCTGCATCACAGAACCTGTACATAATTTTTAAGAATCTGGATATAGCCAAAATATCCAAAAAGGGTATTCTGATGTTGACTTACAATAGACAATTTAAGAAGGGCTGGCCCTCATAGATACTTCCCATTAATAAGTAATAAAAATTTTTAAAGACTCCTATATAGATATAAAATCTTATTTTCTTCTTTCTTTGAATATATTTGTATATTTTTACCATTTGCATTTTTTTGCGAGTTCCCTTATTCTTATCCTTTACCCATTTTTCTGCGGGTCTGTATTTCCTATTTATCTGCAACAGCTCTTTATGTATTACATGCTATATCTGTTTCAAGTACAATTTTTCCAATTTATCACTTGTCCTTTAATTTTGTTCCAGTTTATTCAGAATTTTCCCCTTGATTTTTTCCATTGCAATTAATCAAATCTACTGGAGTTTTCCTTTAAGATTTTTTTTTTTCCATTTTCCTTAGGCACACAGAAACCTTCCTCATTCTTAGACCAACATTTTCATATTTTTCTTCTAGTTTTAATGTTTCTGTTTTTAAATTCAAGCTTTCAATCAATACAAAATTAATTTTTTTAATCTGGCGATATCCTATTTGATCATTTCCCAAATCCTCAATCACATTAATGCCTTTTGTTGGAAAATCCATTCATTCTCTACAGGTTGGAAATTCTTTCTTGAGCAAGAGACCATGGATACCCAGAACTTAAGTTATCGGCCTTCTCTTTTTATGTTCACGGCAGATAAAATAACGTTACTGGGAATCCTCCGTGCTGAATGAAATAGCCTCAAAATTCTTACCAAGACTTCTTCATTCAAACACCTGGTTAGAGCCAATTATGAGCAAGCACATGCTAAGAACTGGGAAGCAGAAAGAAGAGCCGAGGGGTCCATCCACGTAGGCTCCACATTGCAGTGCCAAGTGAGACACACATCCACCAATACCGATGCATCAGAGGTATTTAACAAATAAGTACACGAGGATCAATGTCATAAAAAATGAAGTAACAGGTGGAAAGATAACCTATAGAAGGGGAACCCAAATTTGAACAGAATGCCAGGCCCAGAACACTTTCCTTGAGATGCTAACTGAGCTCTAGAAGAAAGATGGGGAAGGGAGATTTCTATTTCAGGTAACATAGTGAACTAGATAACCTCAAAAGCCTCACAGTGAAAACATTTTGAAAAGTTAACAAGGAACATATATGTGTGCATGCGTGCGTGTGTGCGTGCACGCATATAAAAAAAACTTAAGTTAGCATCAAAGCAAAACTACAAAAATTAAAAGCAAGTCCAAGTTGGAAAATTAGAATATAAGTAATTCCTGAAACTCAGTATTGCTTTGAGGGGAATGGCTCTTGACCTTCTGCTTTCACTACTGTGAGGGTGCAGGAGGGAGATGAGGCCCATGGCCTGGCTTAAGGGGGAGTCAAAGAGAGAACCTTTGCATAAAGTTAGGACCCAAATCCTACACTCTTAGTATAAAGGTGATTTAGAAACAACCCCCCACCCCCCAAACAGAAGGGAAGAACAGAAAACACACTGATTTTTATCTGGATGACTACTAAAGTGGGGGTGGGAGGCCTTCCCTGAGAATCAGCACCCTCAAGATGGATCACACAGTGGTGTGTTGTCTGGACTCAAGCTATCTGGTATCTGACAGACCTGAAATGCAGAATTTAATTCAAAGTGATTAGGACTGACAGGGCCTCAGGCGACTGGCCGCAATAAATGCAAATCTTCTTCCAGGCAAGCACAACATTACACCTCCAGGCTTTCTTAAATCTGCATGGAATTTCCCATGGAGTTCAACTGTAGTAAGTAAGGAGGAAAGGCTAGGGCCCAGGGCTAGGCTTCAGGGCTCAGTTCTTGTTTCCACCACTCCACAGCTAAGAAGTCTTGGTCTAGCTGCCTCTACTCTCAGGCTCCTCCTCTGTAAAAAATTATCACAGCACTAATTTCAAGGATCAGTCATGAGATTTCAATGAGATAATCAACACTAAATATTTAGTACTACGTCTGATACATGATAAGTGACAAGTAGATGTTGGCTATTATTGATTTTGATTACCATTTTTCAAATTTATATTGTTGTATACCATCTTACTCATTGTTCTGTTTATTAATTTTCCTCCATTGTTTTATTAAATTTACCAGAGGTTTGCCATCTTCTTATATATGGAAATTAATTAATTAAAAATTAATATTTTAATTAATTTAAATTAATGAAAATTAATATTTGTTTAGTTTTCTGTTTATTATTTTTCTTACTTCACAGACTTCTGCTGTGAACTCCACTTCACTTCGGCTTTCCTTAGGGACACACCATTGTTCATATTTCAATTACCGCATGAAACGTAAGATTCATTTATCATTACCTTTTTGAATAATGAAAGAAGTGGAGGCTATTAAAATATCTCCAGTGACAGCTTTCGGCACATTCCATAAACTTTACTGTGAAATGTTCCTCTTCTGCTGATACCAAAACAGGCTATAATTTTAGTTTTTATATCCTTTTGGATTAAATAGCATTTAGGAAAATTCTTTACCCTCCTCTAGTTTCCAAGTAGTTTGAATTTCCCATTTAAAAGTTTGTTTCTGACATGCAGTTCTGCTGCACTGTGGTCAAGAGTAGGGCCTGTGTAATTTTTATGGTATGGAATTTAATGAAGTTTTCTTGCGCCACAGTATCTACCATTTGTGTAATTTTTTTGATAAACACTTCACTCATTTTTATTCCACATGATAGGCAGTTCAACAACTATTGATATTATGTTTTAAAAATCATTTCTGTCATTAACAAGATGATTCATCCTTCTTTTCTGTGGCCGAAGCTCTCCCAACATATATTTCTATCAATTTTTGTTTTTTGCTTAGTATACCTGGAAGTTTTCTATTTGGAAAATAACTTTGCTATTCTATCCTCTTATGGGTATTAAACTTACCAATTTAAAATTATTAGTTTTACCTAATTAAATATATTTTATTGTATTTGAGTTAGTCTAAAATTAACATACTCACACCATATTGCTATTTAACCAAGAATTAAAGTTGTTATCCAGTAATGGAAGAGTTTAAAGCATTTACATTTATTAAAATAATTGATGTTTGATCTTACTTCTGCAATAGTGTTTTTATGCATTCTTTGAGAAAAAAATTTACGTCATCACAATTCACCTCCTTTAAATGTACAATTCAATTTAATAAATGTATACAGTCTGCAACAACCACAGCAGTCACTTTATAAAACAATTTGATCATCCTCAAAAATTCCCTAGTGCCCCTTTCTGGGTAATCCCCACCACACCACTCTCTGGCTCCTATTAACTTTGTCTTGCTTTCAATAATGTTACATACATGGAATCATTTACCATGTTGTCTTTTGGTCTGGCTTTCTTTCACTTAGCATCAAACCTTTTCATTGGCATTGCTGTATGTATCATCAGTTCATTCCTTTCCATTGCCGAGATATACCACGGCTGTTTACCAATTCTTCAGCTGACAGTCAGTGAAGTCCTATGAATAAAGCTGCCATGAATATCCACATACAAGTTTTCCAGTGGACATAGGTTTTATTTCTCTTGGTTGAACACCTAGGAGTGGAACCACTAGGTCATATTGTGAGTGTATGTTTAATGTTTTAAAAAGCTGCCAAGGCCGGGCGTGTGGCTCACACCTGTAATCCCAGCACTTTGGGAGGCAGAGGCGGGTGGATCACGAGGTCAGGAGTTTGAGACCAGCCGGGCCAATATGGTGAAACCCCCTCTCTACTAAAAATACAGAAATTAGCTGGGCGTGGTGGTGGGTGCCCCCAATTCCAGATATTCGGGAGGCTGAGGCAGAAGAATCGCTTGAACCCGGGAAACGGAGGTTGCAGTGAGCCAAGATGGAGCCACTGCACTCCAGCCTGGGCAACACAGTGAGACCCTGTTTCAAAAAAAAAAAAAAAAAAAAAAGCTACCAAGCTGTTTTCTGAAGTGGTATACCATTTTTCACTTCCATCAGTGATGTCAGAGAGTTGCAGCTGTTCCACATCCTCACTGACACTTTGTATTGTGAGTCATTTGAATCTTAGCCATTGTAGTGGGTGTGAAGCGGTATCTCAGGATGGTCTTTAATTTGCATTTCCCTGATGACTAATGATGTCATTATTAATTTGCATTTTTCAGGGTTTCATTGGCCACTCCATCTCTCCTTTGCTGACATGTCTCTTAAAATATGTTGCTCATTTCTAAATTGGGTTGTTTTCTTATTATTGGCATAAGACCTCTCTATATCCCAGATACAAATCTTTCATCAGATAGATGCCTGGCAAATTCTTTCTTTCAGTCTGTAGCTTATCCTTATAGTTTCTTATTAATGTCTTTGCAAGAACAAAAATCCTCAACTTAGATGAAGTCCAATTTATCTATTTTTTTTCTTATTTAGTTTGTGCTTTTTATGTCTTATTTAAGAAATCTCTCTGCCAGGCATGGTGGCTCACACCTGTAATCCCAACACTTTGGGAGGCCGAGGTAGCAGGACTGCTTGGGCCAGGAGTTCAAGATCAACATGGGCAATATAGCAAGACCCGTCTCTTCAAAAAAAAAAGAAAAAAAAAAATTTTTTTTTTTTTTTTTTTTAAATTTACTTAGCCAGGCGTGATAGCATGTGCCTGTAGTCCCAGCTACTCTAGAGGCTGAGGCAGGAGGATTGCTTGAGCCCAGGAATTTGAGGCTGCAGTGAGCTATGATTCTGCCGCTGCACTTCAGCCTGGGTGACAAAGGGAGACCCAGAGAAAGAAAGAAAAGAAAGGAAACAAAGAAAGAGGAGAGGAGAAGGGAGGGGAGGGGAGGGGAGAGGACGAGGACAGGAGAGGAGGGGAGGGAAGGGGGACAGAGGGAGGGAGGGAGGAAATCTTTGTCTAACTTGAAGTCCCTATAATTTTCTTTGTTTTCCTCTATAAGTTCTACAGATTTAGCTCCTATATTTAGGTGTTAAGATTCAAGTTAATTTTTGTATGTGGTATGAAGTGAGGAGCAAGATTAATTTTTTCCCACGCGGCTAATCTAATAGTTCATTATTTTTTATTTTTTTAATTATTTTTTCTGTTTCATCTTCTTTGCTTCTTACTTAGGCTTTATTTCATTTGAAATAATCATCACTAATAAGTTAGATCTAATTCTACTTATTTCATCAGGGGTCATGTCTGAGCTTTGCAGAAACACCTTACCCTTTTTCCCAGGATAATCAAAGTGAAGAGTTAAAAGATACCACCTAAGTTACCCCACAAAATCCCCTATATTTAACAGCTTTTAAACCCGACTCATACTCTCCAGTGTTTTAAAATGGCTGTGATCAGCTTATTATTTGCGTATGTTCTGAAGACAAATATTTTTTGGCATTTGCAATCAGCCTTGCAACTGACTTAAAACAATTATTTACGTATCACTCTATGTGTAACTCAGTACACACTGTCTGCCCCTTTATAACAATACCTTTTCATTCCTGAATATTCATTTTGATCACTTTTTTGGGTGGCTTGCACAGAAGCTATAGTTTCTTCAAGAACAATACACTTGTATATATTTTCTTTTTTTCTGTTTTTTTTTTTTTTTGAGACGGAGTCTTGCTCTGTCACCCAGGCTGGAGTGCAGTGGTGCGACCTCGGCTCACTGCAAGCTCTGCCTCCCGGGTTCATGCCATTCTCCTGCCTCAGCCTCCCGAGTAGCTGGGACTAGAGGTGCCCGCCACCACGTCTGGCTAATTTTTTGTATTTTTAGTAGAGATGGGGTTTCACCGTGTTAGTCAGGATGGTCTCAATCTCCTGACCTTGTGATCCGCCTGCCTCGGCCTCCCAAAGTGCTGGGATTACAGGCGTGAGCCACAGTGCCCGGCCGTTTTTCTGTTTTTAAAAAATTTTTTAATCTATTTATTTATTCTGAGACCAGGTTATGAGACTGGCTAATTTGTGTATTTTCTTGGTAGAGATGGGGTTTCACCATACTGCCCAGGTTGGTCTCGAACTCCTGGGCTCAAGTGATCCACCCACCTCAGCCTCCCAAAGTGCTGGGATTACAGGCGTGAGCCACTGCACCTGGCCTATTGGTGTATATTTGCTGAGTTCCTGCACAGCCTATCATTTTTTTTTCTGTTGCCTTATAACATGAGAGAACTTGGTTGGTATTCTTGGGTCTCTGTCTATTTTGCTCAAAACTCTGCAGACATTTTATTTGGACACCTACTCTTACAGTGCAAAAGCTGAGGTGGGATTTTTATTCTTCCAAGATAATAAGCTTGTCTCCACCCTCTGCCCTGGTATTACCACGTAGTGTTAGAAGCCAAGTTCCATACCTTGTCCACAGCCATCAACAACCATATGTTACTGAGCACTTAAAATACGCATGTCCAAAGTGAGACGTTCAAAATATATACCAGATTTCAAAGACTTAATATTTACAATCTGTAAAATATCTCAGTAATTCTTAAAATACTGATCTCAGGTTGAAACGATACTATTTTGGATAAATAAAATTAAATAAGATGTATTATTAAAATGTATTGCACTGGTTCTACTTTGCTTTTCAAAATGTGACTACTGGAAAATTTAAAATCACACAGATGAGTTGCCATTTTATTTCCGTCGGGCAGTGCTGCTCAAGAGTCAGACTACCGAAAATTTATGTTTTGGTTCCACGACGCATTCGCTGAAGTAATCTGAAAAAGTCTCTTTCCTAAGCTTCAGTTTCCTCACCAGGAAATAGGAGGGATAAAAGAAGATTATGCAAGTTAAGCATATTAGGTTGGCACATAATCAACTCTTAATAATGAGAATTATTATTCCTAAAAGAAGGATTTTGTTTTAATCCTTGCAATTCAAATAATTTTCTAGGATGTACACTAATGTGGGCAACTTATCACTGATTTTACCTTGGTTGTAGAGGCTCCTTTTGATCTGCAGGTATACAATTCCTTTCGGTGCTTGACAATTTTCCTTGAGTTTCATCATCCTAGGGATGAAGCAGCCAAAACCCTGGCCCTTACAGTATCTAGAGCCCATAGTTTTCATTAACTTTTTCCAACAACACCTCAGCCACTCAATCCCAGGCTAACATGCCAAAAAAAGAACCCCAAAAAGGGCCTCATTGAAAATACCAAATCTCTAACATCTCACTCCTTAACTCTAGCCTTTTATCCTTTCATAACATTTGGACAAAGACTCTGTGCTCAGTGCAAATTTCCTAACCTCATCATAATTTCCAGTTTACCCTGCCCATTGCTTTCTCATCATTTGTCAAACACCTCTGGTCTTTCTTTTTTTGATCCCAACTCCGTCATTATAACCACACTCCTAAATCAATGAAGTTTTTTGTTTTTGTTTTTTAGATTGAGTTTTGCTCTTGTCGCCCAGCCTGGAGTGTAATGGCGCAATCTCAGCTCACTGCAACCTCCGCCTCCTGGGTTCAAGCGAAACTCCTGCCTTGGCCTCCCAAGTAGGTGGGATTACAGGCACCCACCACCATGCCCAGCTAATTTTTGTATTTTTTAGTAGAGACAGAGTTTCACCATGTTGGCCAGGCTGGTCTCAAACTCCTGACCTTAGGTGGTCTGCCTGCCTCAGCCTCCCAAAGTGCTGGTATTACAGGCGTGAGCCACCATGCCCCACTGAAGTTGTTTCTTAACACAAGTTTCTGGTAGGTAAGATTTGTGGTGCATGAGATAGCACTGCAGGCAAGGCTCACAAGAACGAGATTCTGGCATCTGCTCCATCCAAATGCTGCTCTCTTTAGCAGCATTTGGTTAATTCTTTTGGCAAATTCCTTAGAAATAAAACACAATAAAACACATGTCCTCTCTGTAGCATGGAGTTCTTGGGAGGACAGAATGAAAGTAGGTATATGAAAGCACTTCTCTCTTTTTTTTTTTAATTTTTAATTTTATTTTTTGTGGGTACATAGTAGGTATATATATTTATGGGGTACAAGAGATGTTTTGATACACATAAAGCATTTCCTTATCAGTTAAAGGAAGTATGAATGAGAAGACCACAATAAATAAGAATGAGAAGGAAACAATGCTCAAGATGAGAAAAAAGGTGAGTTGGGACACTTCACTGCTTTTAAATGAGTTTAAAACTCTGAGCTCAGACCAACTGTAGCTCAAGGTGGGGCATGTCACATATGCAGATCTAGACCAAGTGCTGTGATTTGCAGAACCACAGAGAATGTCTCTATCTATGGGATGGAGACCCAATGGGGAGCACATTTAAGCAAGTCAGCAACCTGGAAGGCATTTATTCCACAAGCAGATCAGAAGACATGTTTAAGGGTCAACTATCATGTAGGCTCCATGCACTGTCATTTCAGGTACAGTTGAAGAAATGGAGTAGTCATTATTGAGAAGAAGAGAGGACTCAGTAAATGTGTCAGGTCTTCAAACAACTGGTTGATGCACACTGTGTAGCTCAACACATAGAAGCCAGGTATTTGTTGAAGGCCAGGACTGGCCAGATTTTGTCCAAAGGCTGGGCATGAACATAAATGTTATAGACCTTGCCCTCTAGGTTCCCTCCGTCTAGTAGAGAAGGCAGATGAGGGAACAGACAAATGGTACACAGGCTTGCGCTTGATCTTCATTAATGCTCAGGTGGACCAATGAGGAGAATGAAAAAGATGAAGATTTCAGTAAGGCATAAGGCGAATATTTCTAATAGAGTTTCTAAATATGGAACAGGGTCCTTTGGGAGGTAATGATCTCTTATCTCTGTAAGTATTCAAAAGCAGATTAATGACCATTTGTATAGAATATTATAGAAGAAAGTGGAAGGTTATGCTAGATGACTGCCAAGTTCCTTTCTAATTAAGATTCTATGCTTCTCAAAAGGGGACAAGACCCATTCATTAGAAGACTGTTAAATAAAGAAAAATCTGCCTGTGTAAAAAGTGAATTGAACAAATGACATAAAAAGATTATTTTATAATGCAGATTAGAGTTTGCGTTCATTGTCTAAAATTTTCCATGTCCAACATTTCAAACATCAGTCTTATACATACACAAAGGTATGCTTTCAAGTGCTTTATGCTTTTCCATGCCCGTTCTGTGATCCTGCCCTCATTGTGTGAGAGAGAAAAGCCCGTGACAGAGGCCAGAGGTACACTGCTGACCTTGCAGAACCAGCCTTCATATTCAGAAACCACACAGATAATCCAAGAACCAATGAAACAATAAAGAAAACGGGAAAGTGGTAATTTTTCCAGACCTGCGCATAATATTTAACCTCTGTCACCCTGCCAAATAACACAGGACCACAAAGGAAGGAAGGAACAAGAGCATACATCCATCAACTATTCTAAAAAAATAAGCCAAAATGTAGACCCTCTGATGAGAGGTCGGCAGTCATTGTTGGAGGAGAAGAGGAAGGGTTGACATGGTGGGCTTAGAAAAGAAAAGATTTAAGAAGTTAATTACAGTCATCTTTAAATATATGAAAGACAGCCACATTAGGAACAAAAAGAAGAAAGCAAGATTTGTTGAGTGCCTATTATGTGCCAAGCATTGCTTTCTATTACAAGTCCTCATTTAACTGCAATCAACCTTCACCAATAAAGGAGAGCCAGAAATACCCATTTTGATAGGCTATTTATTCACCTCTGTCCATTGCTCTGGGTATTAACACATTATTAGTGAACTGGGGGATTCAGAAGGCCACACACACCTTACTTCATTTCTCATGTTTCTGCAGGGCATCCTAGAGCAGATAATGCCTTTCCATGAGACATATCTATGTCATCTGTCTTTCCTCTGCAGGCCCAGCTTCACTGGAGCTGCTCCAGCCTCATGACAGCATTTCGTCACAGCACCTGAAGTTCAACCATTGTTAAGTGTGGTCCCCACTGAACTATAAACCAGGCCCAGCAGCCAGAAAACCCAGATCCCATTCTGGGAAAAGCTATATGTTAGAAAGAAACGTATGTGATCTCTTGTTGGGCAATTCAGTTGCCCTCCTTGGCCTAATTCATGAAAAAGAAAAAACAAAACAAACAAACAAAAAACTTGTAAGTATTAAGCCTACTTCCCACCCTAGAATCCTATGATTTCATGTTCTCTTCAGTCTCTCCCAGAAGAAAATGTCCAGTATTCAGGAAGCATAGCTTCCCAGGAAACAGATAGGGTAGGCAGCAGTTTACCCACCCCCTACATTACAGGAACAATGAGTCTGCCTCCTAAAGGACAGCAGGGGGCTGGAAGATTACAGTTTTCTAAAGACAACCTCTGCCATCCTCCATAGACACCAGCACAAAGGCAATTAAGGATGAGTAGGAGGCCAATTTTTAGAGTCCACCATCAATATTTTCTGCAGCCACAGTCCTGAATCTCACTTCATCATCTTTCTGATGTTGGTAACAAGCGGGCATTGGGTCTAAGAGAAAAGGAGAAAAATTAGGGCTCCCAGCTAGACAGGTGAATCATGAAACAGCCACTGCCCTGCCGCTTCCCTTCCTGAGCTCGGGATCACGCGCACCCCAGTGATGGCATGGGGGTGACTTTCTGGGCCAGCTGGGGCAAGATCAAAGGCTGGTAGACATGTAGGGCCTTGTCTGAAAACTGGCAAGAAATGTTTCCCTGATTTAAAGGCAACTGTCTAGAGTGATGACTGTTAGTTTAGAACAGGATCCTTGAATGGAAGTGACAGGGCCATCCCCATCCTCAGCAGCATCCTTAGAAGGGCTCCCTTTTATCCCCTACAGGAAGTACCATTCCCAGCAGGCCTTCCATGCAGGGGCCATGCTTAATGTACTGGTTCTTCAGGAACAGCCAGAGAAGGAACCCACCCCGCCAAAAGCTCAGAGAGTCCTTGTCTAGACACAATGACAGTAACTTAGCTGAAATAAGCTACAGAGAGGGAAACAGGACATAGGAGAAAGGGCACAGAGATCCTGGAGTCAGACAGTTCTGGATATTCATCCTGGCTCTGCCATGTACCGGTTACATGATTTGGAGTTAGTTAACTCCCCTATGCCTCAGTTCCTTTGTATGTACAATGGGAATAATAACAGGACCTAGTCCATAGAGGTGTTGTGAGAAACAGACCATGAGAGAACCATGTAAAACATGAGAAATGAAGTAAATGATTATTTTTTTATTATTATACTTTAAGTTATGGGATACATGTGTAGAACATACAGTTTTGTTACATGGGTATACATGTGCTATGGTGGTTTACTGCACCCATCAACCCATCATCTACATTAGGTATTTCTCCTAATGCTATCCCTCCCCCAGGCCCCCACCCCCTTACAGGCCCCAGTGTGTGATGTTCCCCTCCCTGTGTCCACGTGTTCTCATTGTTCAACTCCCACTTATGAGTGAGAACATACAGAGCTTGATTTTCTGTTCTTGTGTTAGTTTGCTGAGAATGATGGTTTTCAGCTTCATCTATGTCCCTACAAAGGACATGAACTCATCCTTTTTAAAGGCCGCATAGTATTCTATGGTGTATATGTGCCACATTTTCTTGATCCAGTCTATCATTGATGGGCATTTGGGTTGGTTCCAAGTCTTTGCTATTGTGAATAGTGCCGCAATAAACATACATGTGCATGTGTCTTTATAGTAGAATGATTTATAATCCTTTGGGTATATACCCAGTAATGGGATTGCTGAGTCAAACGGTAGTTCTGGTTCTAGATTCTTGCGGAATTGCCACACTGTCTTCCACAATGGTTGAGTAAGTGATTCTTAAGCAATAGATGTTAGACCACAGCCTGTGGGATCCAAAGTCATGGAAAAGAGGAATTTTGAATTCAAGTGCAACTCGACAGTGGTAACCAACAGTCATTCCCCAGGGGCTGTGGCCCCTATCTTTCAAATTCCCTTAAGATCTCCAATACATCCATGTCTACTGAATTATACAATCCTCTATCTCATATCATTTCTTTTGGGAAGGGAAAAGTCGAATATCAGCATCAGCACTTGTTAGCAGCCTAATCTTAAGCAAATGCTCTTCAACCCCACACTTTAACTTAAGTGAGGTGGAGGTAATCATACTTATCTTTCCAACCCCCAGGGTCATCATGAGAAATGAGTGACAGCACGCATCATTGACAACGCTCTATGCAAAAATAAGTTCTCCTCCTGTAGACAGGAGCTGCATGTTTTGAGTGGAGTTCAGAGCAGAGGTACCTTCAGTCCTGGTAGCCTGGACTTGGAGGCCGGAAACAAACGGGCCATGTAAACATCGGGAAAACCAATGAGCATTTCACAGGCCACAGAGATAGGCAGGCTGAGCCATCACTATTTGCAAATCCCCACTAATTGGTCATTACAGAGAGAAGTGTACCAGTCCACTGCGAATTTCCCACAGTTCATTTTTAATCATGCACCAATCCCTCACAAATGTCCTGTTCCCTATTACTTCATTCTCCAGCACTAACAGATATCATAAGGGGCCCACAGGAACATTTCTGAGAAATGCCATTTCCAACAGCTGTACAAAGTGATTTCTTGGAGCTATATCAAGGGAGGCCGTCACGTGTGTCTGCTGAGGGTACCATCTGACATGCTTCCTGAATGCAACTGTGGAACACAGCACAAGTCCATTTCTCTCCTGTTCTTCCTCCTTCCCTAAGGTCATCTACTGGATGGTGTTTTAATGTGTTTCCTTCCTAGCATACCTGTCATGGAAAGACACTCACTCACCTGTCCCAGAGCTGCTCTTGGGAGGTGGGCTGGTGCAAATGGAGCTGCCTTATCTATGCGACTTCAGGGTGGCTGGTGGGCAAACTCCTGGCTGCCCACACAAGCCTCTGGGACACAAATAGGCATTAGGAATGTGGTGACCCTGGGCTCTACAGTGATAAAGAAACATGAATTCCTGGGCCTGACAGTGATAAAGAAACTCTTTGCCATTGGTTTTATTATTCTTAGGGACCCAGCTCTAAATTCATTGTGTATCAGTCATTTAGTAAACATCTTTATAAGCCAGTCATTTAGCAAGCATCTTTATAAGTTTTAGCACACATCTATAAAGCTTCTTTTAAAGATGTTTTAGCGAACATCTTTAAAAGCCTCACGCCAGGCATTTGGGATACAAAGGTGGTGAAAAACAGATTTGGGACCTTATAGTATAGGAGACAGACAGACATTTATTAGCTCATCACACAAAAGCATGAAAGAATACCCTCTGTGTTGAGTTTATGGAAGAAATGTATGTGATTCTAGGAGAATATGTAACAAAGCAACTCCTATAAAAAGATAAAGGCAGGGAAAGTTTCCCTGAGGACATGTAACTTTAGCAAAGGAACTTGTTATTCATTAGCAATGGGGGAAAAGAAAGGAGGTTGGGGAACAGTTTACTAAATAGAAGAAATAACCTGTTCAAAGGCGCTCACGCTCTGGTGGGAAAGGAGCAAAGTGAATCTGCAGGACTGGAGGGTGAGGAAGGACGCAAGTGTTGCAAGAACAACTTGGAAGGAGGCAGGAGCCAGCGTCTGCAGAGAGATGCGACTCGGTTAAGAACTGTGGCCTCGGCCGGGGGCAGTGGCTCATGCCTGTAATCCCAGGACTTTGGGAGAATGAAGTAGGCAGATCACTTGAGGTAGACGGATCACTTGAGGTCAGGAGTTCGAGACCAACCTGGCCAACTTGGTGAAACCCCGTCTTTACTAAAAATATAAAAATTAGCTGGGCCTGGTGGTGCACGCCTACGGTCCCAGCTACTCTACTCAGGAGGCCGAGGCAGGAGAATCGCTTGAACCCAGGAGGTGGAGGTTGCAATGAGCCGAGATCACGCCACTGCACTCCAGCCTGGGTGACAGAGCAAGACTCTGTCTGCAAAACAAACAAACAAACAAAAACTGTGGCCTTTATCTCAGAGCAGTAGGAAACCAGGGAAGGTTTTACCCAGAGGAAAAGAGTGGCATGACTGCGCTTGTTTTTGGAAAGCTGACTTTTGCTACTGAGAGAAAAGATACGGGGGAGGAGAGGTGAGCAGTGGAGAGAAGAGACTAGTGTGAACAACACTTGCCATCGTGCTGGGGAAAGATCACAGAGCATGGACTAGGCTGGTGCAGGGGAGGTGGAGCCACGCTAGGGTGTGATGTGGTTAGACCCAGGGCAAGAGAAAGGGACAAAGATGAGCTCTCAGTTCCAGATCAGCAACTAAGCAGATGCTGATACCACTGCAGAGGGGGCTGTCAGGCTGTTGGAGTAGGCAGATCATGGCTTTGGGGTTGTTGATCTGGGTTACGTATAAACTAAAACACAGACAGACTAATAGATCATGGAGTCAGACACGTCTGGGTTTTCATCCTGGCTTTGTCATGAACCATAGTTACTATTATTATGAAAAAATTACGTTTTATAAATACTTTCATACTCACTGTTGTACTGGATTCTGACAACACTCTCATGGGATTCAGGAATGTGAGAGAGACAGGTGGTTAATTGGTAGGGGAATAAAAAGCAGGTGTCAGGAAACTTTGATGAAGTCTTCGATAGTAGAGATCCGGTTAGAGGACAGGACTCTAGAGACAATATTCTTTTGAACGTATCAGATTGTATTTTCTAATTATTATTTTTTAAGCCATGAAGGATTTATTTTGGATGTATATACATATAAAAAACAAAGCCAGCACGTAAAGTAATAGACAGTTGGTCTCCCTGGATTAAAGTAGGCATGACAGAGTCAGAGCATCAATGTTTCCTCCCCGTCTCCCCTCTCATCCGAGACCTCATGGAAGGGGCTTCCAGGAGTGAATTCCAGTCCATGGTACCTTACTCCTTCAACTTCTTAGCTGTTGATGGATTTCACAACCGGCCACACCACCCAAGTGCATTTTAAGTCATTCTGGCCTTGGCTGCAAGTGGAATGAAGCATTTTTAAGAAGCTGTCATGTTGTGTACACTGAGCCATCTTATTTCATCCCTTCCTTTGTGGCTGACTCAGTCCCAAGCCATCTGAGAGCTGAGAGAACCAAGGTTCAAAACCAGTTAGAGAATTCTTCAGCGGTAAACCAGGATTTGAAATTAGTTTTTTCCTCAATCACTTTGTATTTTCTTTTTCTTTTTTCCTTTTTTTTTTTTTTTGAGGAAAAAAAATGATACAGTCATGTAGCCATGATCTTACCACTATGATTGTACCACATCATACTGCAAACCACTACAATTGTACCACATGCCAACTCTATCACCCAGGCTGGCATACAGTGGTACGATCATAGCTCACTGCAGTCTTGAACTCCTGGGCTCAAGTGATCTTCCTTTTTCAGCCTCCAGAGTAGCTGGGACTACAGGTGCAGTCACCACATCCAGCTAGTTTTTTGTAGAGACAGGCATCTCACTGTGTTTCCCAGGCTGGTCTCGAACTCCTGGGCTCAAGTGATCCCCCTGCCTCAGCCTCCAGAGCAGCTTAGACTGACTACAGGTGTGTGCCATCACACTTGGCTAATTTTAAAAATTTTTTTGTAGAGGTGGGGGTCTCACTATGTTTCCCAGGCTGGTCTCAAACTCCTGGGCTCAAGCGATCCTCCCCACCTCAGCCTCCTAAAGTGCTGGGATTACAGGCATGAGCCACTACGCCCAGCACACTTCGGTGTCTTCTTACAAAGTAAAGGGTGCAGGCTCACAGGGAACATGGCACTGGACTCCTACCCAAAGAAAGGCAAATGGTGAACACAGCGGCAGAGGCATCCTTCGGAACCAGCTGCTGCTCCTCCTCCCGTGTTGCTTTTCCCCCATGGTGTTGGCGCTAAGACCCTGGGAGACAGAGTGGCTTGCTTTCACCTTAATTAGCGCAGCAATTTGCTAAATTTTGTTTTTCCCTTTTTAAGAGTGTTAATCAATTTTAGCTCAGAATAGATTGGAATGGCACGCAAATTACCACGACAATCCCCAAATGCTAAATTCTGAACATCTCCATCAACCTCAGAGCCTGAAATATGTGAAAATCAGAAACTCTGGCCAGCACGTCAGTGATCTATTAAAAATGCTATGGCTCTAAAATGAAAAGATAATGGCTTTATGAGGTTTGGAACAAGCAATTTGCCAGAGTCAGCCTCATGCTTAGGTGTTGAGTCCTTCCCAAGGTGATCGGAGACAGAGCATCAGTGTATTTCTGCAAAGTTACATGTTCCTCTAATCACAGCAATTTGTTAAATCCACAAGCATTAGCGGGTACCTACTACGCACCAGAAATACAGAAAAGAATAAGATGCGACTCCTCTCCTCCTACCCCATTAAGAAGGGTCCAGTAGATAGACAAGTGAACAAAATATGTCTTCCTCTTTCCTGTGGAAGTCAGGCTGTTTCTTAAGAGGAGTTGGCACTGCAGCTGAGTCCTGAAGGATGAACAGGAGTTGTGGCAAGATAGGTGGGAAGGAAATATCAGATGGAAGGAACAGAATAAGCAAAGACTCAAACACAGAAGAGGGGGCAAAGGGAACCAGAGGTGTGCTCTGCTACTTAGAGTTAAAGGAATAGCGAAGGTTTACAGGAATGCCAGTGACAAGACCAGAAGTAGAATCAAGAGCCAGAATATACAGGACTTCTTAACCGGGCTGTGGGTCTCAACATGATGCAAGCAAAATGGCACTACAAAAAAAACTGCAAGGGGATGAGATGACCAAAAAGGTTTCATTTGGTTGAAACCCCTCCAGCCTGACATAACCTTTAATATTTATTCAGCAGTGTCTTTTGAAAGCACATTCAAATATATTCTCTCATTTGAACCTCTTAATTATCCCCATGAGTTTGGTATTTCATCCACCTTTTCTACTGATGAGAAAACAGGTCCAGCAGAGATGCGTGGTTTACTTTGTGTCTTTTGATCAGTAAGTGACAATACGCAAATTTAAACCCCAGCCCATGGGGGTCTGAGTTCAGCCGTTACTTCATTGGGTAATGGAACTCTCTAGATGACAGCTACCACAGACCACTTTCAGATTATACACCAGGCCAATGGCCTCCAGCATCTCCAGAAAGCTTTGGTGGTCAAAACTCAGAGACCAAAGTGGATTCTGTGCACACAAAGGGGTTACTTTAATACTTCGATAATAAAATCAGATTCTGGTGGCAAACAACCTCCTTACACCCTACACATTTTCAGTGAGGAGCTGAGATTTCTGGCATTGCTACAGTCTACTCAACCCCAAGCAATAACGCTTCCAGCTAGAGGAGATCACGGAGGTGCCTCCCCTCCTGCCCATACCTTGAGCTCGTCTGCATTGTAGAAGTCCACACGCACGGCGGGCACCATCCAGGTCTGGAAGAGCGTGGCCAGGATCTGCTCCGCAATGGAGTCAGCAATAAGGTGGAAGTGCAGAGGGTTCCGTCTGTGGGGAGTGTGAGAAGGAAGGGTCAGGCGGAGAGGTACGGCTCTTTGAATTACGGCTGCAAAAACACACTCTTCACAGTTCCTATGGCGGGGCACGTTTCTAACGGCAATTGTGAAAGTAGATCTGGAATGTTACGAAACCAGTGCTCACTGGTGAGGCTGCAGGAGCTGAAAAGGAGAGAAGGCATCTCACCCAACCTCCGTGATTCAGAGAAGTGACAACCAACCACCAATCACTACTGACACCCAATTCAGGCCAAACGCCATACCTGTTATTAGGATTCATTTTTTTCTGAAAGCCCTAAGTAGAGCATGTGTTAACAATGTGGTCAACCTTTATATCTGACTTATCAGCCTTAACACAGAAACACAACAACATAGGGTAAGTTTTTTAGACTGGCTGCAGGCGGCTGGCAAGAGACTTCTCCCATAGCACAGTGTAAGTTCTGTCTTCTGCTTGTTCCTCTCCAAAAGAAAACCAGGCTTTAAGATGGAGTCATCGGGAGCTCCCATCACCCATAACAGCCTGTCCTCACTTTTAATATTTCTATAGCTTTTATTCATCCGAAATAGACCACTTTCAGGTTTGTACACTAAGCCAATGGCCTCTAGCCTCTACTGAAAGCTTTGATGGCCAGAACTCAGACCAAAGTGGATTCTGTGCTAACAAAGTGGTTACTTTAATACTTTTGATAATAAAATCAGATTCTGGTGGCAAACAACTTCATTATGCCTTGAACACTTTCAATTAGGAGCTGAGATGTCTGATGTTGCTTTTACTGAGGCAGCACCCAAAATACCAAGGAGCATTACGCAAGGGCAAAACTTCCGGAGTTAAATGAAAACGGGTTCCAAACCCAGGTCTGAAATGTATGAGTGGGAATCTTGAGCATGTCACTTACCCCTCTGCACTATTTCTACATTCTGGAAAATGTGGAGAAAGACCTTCTCATCAGGCTGCTGTGTTGATTAAACAAAATAAGAAGTGCAAAATACGGCACATCAAAAATAAACATGGGATAATAATCAATAGCAGATGCGCCCTACCGGCTAGATACAAAGCAATACGTCAGTCAAGAACTACTAGCATAAATACTATTGTGCTACTACAAATAATGACATAAAGTGTTATGCCATGAATGAGTACCTACTAGAAATAAAGCACTGTGGGAAATACAAAGATGAGAATGACCTGGCCCGCTGACCTCAAAGAGCTCATACTGCTCAGAGACAGACAAGCGCAGTTAAATACAAGCACAGGGCAGAATGTGATAAGGACTACAAAAGAACACAAAGTTCCATGGGAGTAAGAGCAGCAGCCAATTCTGACGGGGTCAGAAGGATGTGTAAGAGGAGAGGGAAGCTGTGCCCTAAAGGGAAATGCAGGACTTTGACAAGAGAAGAAGGCAGAGGGGATGCAATCTGAGGAGAGCAACAGGAGACAAAGGCTGGGCCCAGGGTGTATTAGGAGTGGGGGTCGGGGGCGGAGGGGCTTAGTAGGGCTCCAGGGTTGGAGCGGAGAAGGACGGACACGAGAATGCAATGAAAGTTTACTTAAAACAGTTCGGGCCGGACACCGCAGCTCACGCCTGTAATCCCAGCACTTTGGGAGGCTGAGGCAGGCGGATAATGAGATCAGGAGATTGAGACCATCCTGGCTAACACAGTGAAACCCCATCTCTACTAAAAATACAAAAAATTAGCTGGGTGTGGTGGCACATGCCTTTAGTCCCAGCTACTTGGGAGGCTGAGGCAGGAAAATTGTTGAACCTGAGTGGTGGAGGTTGCAGTGAGCCAAGATTGCGCGACTGCATTCCAGCCTGGGCGACGGAGCAAGACCCTGTCTCAAAATAAATAAATAAATAAATAAATAAATAAATACATAAATAAATAAAATAATAAAATAAATAAATAAATTATAAATAAATAAAATAAAATAAAATAAAAATAGACTGGTCTTCAGGGAGGTGTCGGGGGCAGGACTTCAGGGAGGTGTTGGCCTTTTAGCTCTCAGCCGTCGGCATGGTCACTCCTCACACCTGTCCTATGTTCCAGACATACAGACCATCTCTCAGTTTCCCACCCCCTACCCTGTGCTCTCTCTCCACCGTGGGCCTTATCATATTTAGCTTGCTCTGCAGGGAACTGTCCTGCAGTTGCTCATTCAATAAATCCTCACTGAGTACACCCTATTTGTCAGGGGAGAGCTGGATGCTGGGGACACAGTGATGAGTCAGACACACCCGCACCGTTCCTGCCGTCATGGAGCTCACAGTCTTGCCCACCCTGCACCTCCACATTTAGCACTTGGTTATATCTTAGTCTGCCTTAGGACCGCCATCATTTGCTCCTAGGATCCTTTCCTGACTACCCACGTCTAGGTCAGGGGTCCTTCCTAACTGTTATCCCAGCCATACGTACCAGCCTACTCATCCTTATGTAGTGGTTGCCTGTCTACTTGTCTACATCCCTCCTGTGAGTCTCAGTAAGCTCAAAGGTCACATCAGACACGTTCAAATGAACAGACCCATGATCTACAGCTCAGTGCCTAGAAAAGAGTAGGAGCTGAATAAATGAACTGCATGGATAGATGGGTGGTGAGTTGTGGACAGATGAGGGGAACAGATGTAGACATGTCATTTAGGAGAATATTAGACTTGGTGGATGTGAAATGAGAATCTGATTAAGACACTGTTGGCCAGGTGCCGTGGCTCATACCTGTAATCCCAGCACTTTGGGAGGCCAGCGTGGGCGGATCACCTGAGGTCAGGAGTTCGAGTCCAGCCTGACCAACACGGCAAAACCCCGTCTCTACTAAAAATACAAAATTAGCCGGGCGTGGTGGTGGATGCCTGTAATCCCAGCTACTTGGGAGGCTGAGGCAGGAGCATCACTTGAACCTGGGAGGCAGAGGTTGCCGTGAGCCAAGATCGCACCATTGCACTCCAGCCTGGGCAACAACAGCAAACCTGCATCTCAAAAAAAAAAAAAAAAAAAAAAAAAAAAGCGTCTATCCCAGGAAGAGCAACAAGGAAGCTGGATCTAGAGGATTTCAGGAGAACAGAACTTAGATATGAGAAAAAAAAGAGAGAGGGAGGAGCAGAAGGCCACACTGGGGTTCCTGGGTGGGTGGCAATGGCTCCAGGACAGGGGATACAATGAGAAAGGCACCTTGGAGGAGGACAGTGAGTCTGGGATTGGGCACACCAAGCTGAAGGCGGGGATGGCAAAGCCAGTGCTGCTGCTGAATGGGTGGGTCTAGACATGAAGAAAGTTATTACTCAAGGCCAACCCGCCATACACATAACAGGTGCCTAAGGGTAATAAACTGAATAAATGAATCAAAAAGCAGTCAGCACTACAGAATTTCCCCATGGGACCCACTGCCTGAAGACTGCAACTTTCCTATAAAGTTATCTATGCTCACCATGCTCAGGGGAAAGGGGCATACCTTCCCTACAGCTTCCCTAAATGCCCTATAAGCTGCCACTGGGCCTTGGTGATACTTGGTGGCATGAAGGGACAATGCTGTGTTAGCCCATTGGCCAGTGGCTTAGCTGAGGGCCAAGTCAGAGGCAGCAGGACAAAGTCACCGGGGAGACAGATGGTCCATTTGGCCCTCAGTGTTTCCATGACTGTCTCCCAAGGCCATAGTTGCCATAATGGATTCTTATTAACGGAGAATGGATAAAGGTAAGCCTATATCATGGTCAAGTTGCATGTTCATCTACAGTAGATGGGCAGCTTAATTTTAGCCATGGGGTGACAATAATAAATGGACCAAGCTTCTTATATTTGCTCTAACGCATCATACTTTCCACATTTCTGTATCTTTGCTTGTGCTGTTCCCTCTCCATGGAATGCCCTTCCCTGCTTGGAAGCCCCATGAATTCCTGTTCATTCTTCAAAATTCCCTTTGTAAGTATCTCCTCCTGGACACCTTCTTTGAGCACTTCCTTGTGTCTTTCTCCTGCTAACTCTGCACCTTGTGTGAAAAGCTCATCTGCCATCTGTAGCAAGGCATTGTGATACGTATTCAAACTGCTGGCTCCTTGTCCCTACTGTGAGACCACGGAGGACAGAAACCATCTTTTCATCCCCATCCACAGTATCCAGCAAAGAACCTGGAGAATCATGGGTCCTCAATAGATATTCCTGTAACAACAACAAAAAGCCAATGCCCCTCCTTGTATTATCACTGTAACCACCATCATAAGAGGGCAGAAACAGTTGATGGCACAATCTGTATCAACAGTTCGGAGTTTGGGCTGTGTTCTAGAATGCCTGGCTTGGCATCCTGGCTGCAGTACCTACTGAGTGACTGTAAGCAAGTCACTTCATCTCTCAAGGCCTCAATTTCCTCATTTTCAAAGCAGGAATGAGATAACGGGAAGCAAGGAATATTATATTGGATAACAGTGAGGATAAAATGACATAATAATCATAAAGTGCTTAGTAAAGTACTACCTGATATATGGTAAGATTTCAATACAGGTTATCTATTACCAACATTAACTTATGATACTGCTTTTTTTCTCTACTACTTCTGCATCGCGTTTTCGATGAAGTATTTTCAATTAGTTCTTCCAAGCACAGACAAAAAACGGGCTGAATGAATATCCAACAAAGAGCTATTAAGCAATAACTACATATAAGTTACAACAGGGATACAGGTGATGAATGAGCTACGAGTGTTCTCTTCAGGCAGCTTATGATCTTGGAGAGTCAGAGGAAGACAGAATACAAAACACTCCACAAACGTCAGAACATGGATGCGCCGCTGTGCTGGGCTGCCACACACAACCACAGAGCTTGAGAATGGCCCACTTCCCAGGGAGCCTTCCACATAGACCAACAAGTAATATTATGCAGGACACTCTTAGAGTTAGATGGAGAACAACCTGCACAACCACATATGACAACTCTACAAGGAGGAACACAAAAGCTACATGATGGTGAGGGTGAAAGAGATGACTTTTTGGTAGTGAAGACTCTGGGAGGTTTCCATGAACTATGTGGCAATTAAATCGGAGCTCTAAATGGGTAGAGGAGGAGAAAGGGAGGCATTCAGCAGGGAAGTGCAGTTGACCGTTGAGTAACATGGGGTTGAACTGTATGGGTCCACTGACATATGGATTTTTTTCAACAAAACCTGGAATGGGAAACCCAGCTATACTGAGGGCTGATTTTTCCCACAGGCTGTGATATAGTTTGGATATTTTTCCCCATCCAAATCTTATGTTGAAACGTAATCCCCAGTTTTGGAGGTGGGGCCTGATGGTTAGTGTTTGGGTCATGGGGGCGGATCCCTCATGGCTTGGTGCTGTCTTCATGATGTGAATTTTCTCAAGATCTGGTTGTTTAAAAAAAGAGTTTCTCTTTTTTTAAACACTTTCTCTGGCTCCCACTCTCCTCTTGCATGTGATGTACCTGTTCCTGCTTCACCTTCTGCCATAAGTAAACACTCCTTGAGGTGTCCCTAGAAGCCAAGCAGATGCTGGTGCCATGCTTGTACAGCCTGCAGAATCATAAGCCAATTAAACCATTTTTCTTTATAAATTATCCAGTCATAGGTGTTTATAGCAACGCAAGAACAGCCTAACACAGAAAAATTGGTACCAGGAGTGAGATACTACTATAAAATATATGAAAATATGGAAGCAACTTTGGAGCTGGGTAACGTACAGGGGCTAAAAGAGTTTGGAGGGCTCAGAAGAAGATGGGAAGATGAGGGAAAGTCTGGAACTTCTTATAGACTGGTTTAATGGTTGTGACCAAAATGCAGATAGTGATAAGGACATTGAAGTCCAGTCTGACAAGTTCTCAGATGGGAATGAGGAACTTATTGGGAACTTGATTAAAGGTCGCCCTTGATGTGCCTTAGCAAAGAACGTGACTGTATTGTGTCCATGCCCTAGAGATCTGTGGAAGTTTTAACTTAAGAGTGACAACCTAGGGTATCTGGCAGAGGACATTTCTAAGCAGCAAAGTGTCCAGATGGAGGAGCAAAGAAATGATCTAAAAGTTGGAACTTAAAGAGGGAAGCAGGGTGTAAAAATTTGGAAATTTTGTAGTCTAACCATGTGGAAAAGAAAGAAAAAGCTTTTTAGGGTGGTGGTGGGTGGTGGGGGAGAAGAACCCACAACTTGCTAGAGATATTAGCATAACTAAAAAGGGGCCAGGTACTGACAGCCAAGACAATGGGAAAAAGGCCCTGAAGGCATTTCAGAAGTCTTTCAGGCTGCCCCTCCCATTACACGCCCAGAGGCCTAGGAAGAAAGAATGGTTTCCTGGGCCAGGGCCAGGACACCATTGCCCTGCACCACCCCAAAAGGCTGCTCTTTGCATAGTGGCCTCTCCAGTTCCAGCCTCAGCCCAAAGGGCCCAAGATACATCTCAGGCTGCAGCTTCAGAGAGTGCAAGCTATAAACCTTGGCAACTTCCATGGGGTGTTAAGCCTGTCAGGACGCAGAGTGCAAGAGTGAAGGAGGCTTGGCAGCCTCTACCAGATTTCAGAGAATGTATAAGAAAGCCTGGGTGCCCATGCAGAAGCCTGCTACAGGGGCAGAGCCAACCAGAGATGTTCTATTAGGGCAGTGCTTAGGGTATATGTGGGGTTGGAGACCCCACACAAAGTCCCCTCTGGGACACTGCCTAGCGGAGCTGTGGGAAGGGGGCCACTATCGTCCCCATTCTAGAATGGTAGATCCACTGGCGACATGCACCTTGTGCTTGGAAAAGCAACAGACACTCAACTCCAACCCATGAGAGCAGCTGCAGGGGCTGTACACTGCAAAGCCACAGGAGTGTCCCTGCCCAAGGCTTTGGGAGCCTGCCCATTGCACCAGTGTGCCCTAGGTATGGGACATGGAGTCAAGAATTATTTTAGAGCTTCAAGATTTAATGACTGCCCTGCTGGGTTGCAGACTTGTGTGGGGGCCTGTAGCACCTTTCTTTTGGCCAGTTTCTCCTTTTTGGAATAAGAGTGTTGACCTCATGCCTGTACCACCATTGTATCTTGGAAGTAAATACTGCGTTTTGATTTTACAGGCTCATAGGCAGAAGGAACTCATCTCCAGATGGGACTTTGAACTTGGGACTTTTGAGTTAAGAATGGAATGAGTTAAGACTTTGGGAGGCTGTTGAGAAACAATGATTGTAGTTTGAAATGTGAGAAGGACATGACATTTGGGGGGCCAGGAACTGAATGATATAGTTTGGATATTTTTCCCCCACTCAAATCTCATGTTGAAATGTAATCCCCAGCGTTGAAGGTGGAGCCTGGTGGAAGATGTCTGGGTTATGGGGGTGGATCCCTAATGGCTTGGTGCTGTCCTCACAATACTGAGTGAGTTCTCATGTGAGCTGGCTGTTTAAAGATTGTGGCACCTCCCACCCTCTCTCTTGCTCCTACTTTCACCATGTGATGTGCCTGCTCCTTTTTCGCCCTTCTGACATAAGTGAATGCTCCCTGAGGCCTCCCCAGAGGCCAAGCAGATGCTGGTACCATGCTTGTGCAGCCTGCAGAACTGTGAGCCAATTAAATCTCTTTTCTTTCTAAATTGCCCAGTCTCAAGTTTCCCGCCACCCACCCCCAGTGAAAGAGTTTCGCTCTTATTGCCCAGGCTAGAGTGCAGTGGCATGGTCTCGGCTCACTGCAACCTCCACCTCCCGGGTTCCAGCTATTCTCCTGCCTCAGCCTCCCATGTAGCTGGGAATACAGACGCCCGCCACCACGCCAAGCTAATTTTTGTATTTTTAGTAGAGATGGGGTTTCACCACATTGGCCAGGCTGGTCTTGGACTCTTGACCTCAAGATCTGCCTGCCTCGGCCTCCCAAAGTGCTGGGATTACAGGCATGAGCCACAGCACCCAGCCTCAGGTGTTTCTTTATAGCAACACAAGAACGATTTAACAGGGGTAGGTGACATAGGGCTAACTACAGGACTTAAATATATGCAGATTCTGGCTACGTGGGTTTCCTGGAACCAATCCCCTCTGTATACCAAGGGACGACTCTGATAGAGTAAGAAAGGAACAAAAGTGGTAAAGTACAGAGCAGGTCTGTGAAAGAACAATAGTCATATTTGGGTGGATCATAAAACAACATTTACTGGACACCTACTTCATGCCAGAAATAGGGAGGATAAAAAGAAAAAAAGAGAGACCATGTCTTCAGGACAGACTGGGCTAGAATGTGTGAGTTCCTAGGAACTGCAAATTTCATTCTCTAAGAGAAACAGCCAGACAAGGTTTGGAGGCTCGGCAGGCAGCAAATAGAAGTTATAATTCTGGGAAGTTTTAACCTGGTTGCAGAGCAGAAGGTGGACCAGTGTGGGGTAAGAGGAGCAAGCCCTTAAAGAAAGATGCTAGGATGGGGCTTCCTCCTTCAATCTTCTTCTGCCTCTGGTCTATTTAAAGCATCTGTCCAGAAGGCAGAGTAAATCCAGAAAGAAACTCACCCTCACCTTTATGGCAATACTAGGTGTCTGCATTGTCAAAGGGAATAGTGGGTTTCATTAGCTTCCCTGAGAATATACAAATGCTTAATCAGAAAACACATGAGCCCCTCAGCCCAGGTGACAACCAAGACCTTGGCAGTTTGCTGATATTGTCTCAGCAATCAAAGGCGGGCTAACTATCAGCAGCTTGTGTCTGACTCCTATCAGACAGCATGCTTGAGGGGTTCCATTAATGTTCCACTTTGGGTGCCATCGTAAGAATTTGGGCCCAGACTGCAGTTCCTGACAGTCGCCTTTTCCTTTTAGGCTCACCAAGCCATGGCACAAGCACCTGAAAATACCGCCCAGACCACCTTTCTTGGAACTTCTGTGTAAGCCGAAATAGTTCCCCTGAGCTTTAACCTGTAAATCTGACTGTCAACCAGATGGCCCCACTTTCACATCCCACAGGTCCCTGGGAATCAAGAAGCACCCAATTACAATGCTACTACACACAAGTTTCTTTTATTTTTGGAAACAGAGTTTTCACTCTTTTTGCCCAGGCTGAAGTGCAATGGCGCGATCTTGGCTCACCGCAACCTCTGCCTCCTGGGTTCAAGAGATTCTCCTGCCTCAGCCTCCCGAGTAGCTGGGATTACAGACATGTGCCACCACGCCCGGCTACTACACACCAAGTTTCTAATGATTTGTGGAGTGTTTGTCTGGAACCTGTCTCTTCTTTAGAATGTAAGCTCCTTGGGGACAGACTGGGTCTTGCATTCATTGCTGCATCCTAGCTCCCAGAGCACCGCCTGACACGGTAAACAGGGGCTTGGGTTTATTCTGGAGGACTGCATGGATGAGTGGCTTCCTCAATTTCCAAAACAGAAATCAGTTTTCCCTCTCCTGGCCCCTTACACAGGTTTCCCCTTGAATTTCCTGCCCGGGTTAAAGGTGCCTCATTCACCCAGCCTCATAAGCTAGAAATGGGGGCATGCCCTGGGCCCCCTCCCCAGCTATATGCCACACACACAATCAACCTCAAGTCCTGAAAGGCAGCTTAGCTTAATGGTTAGGAGCTGGGTCTTGAAAGCAAAACTGCCTGTTTCTTTTCTTAACGTGGTTCTGTCAGGAACAAATGTTGAACCTTGGGAAAGCTTCTTCACCTCTGAGTCTCAGTTTCCAAATCTTCAAAACGGGCTTGATCATAATAGCTCCTGCCTTATAGTTATTGTCAGATCGACTGAGCTAAAACATATGCAGCACTTACAACAAGGACTGGCAGGAAGTGAGGACTTAGTGAATGTTAGCTTCATTATCCTATCCAACCTTGGGGATATCTCATGAATATATTCACTCTTTTTTCTCATGAATATATTCACTGTTTTTCTGACTCTCTTACTCACTCTGATATATCCTCTAGCCCCTAAGCCATATGCTTGCTCTAATGTAATCACACAACCCCTTGCTCACTGTACAATATATAAGCCCCAGCCTCTCGCATGGAGCAAAAGAGACCTTCAACGATCTTACCCTGTCTGTCCCTCAAAGCTCATGTCTTCACACCCCTTCCTTAAACCCTGCACTCCAGCCATTTCTCCCTCAGTTCTGCCTGTGACCAGCTCCTGCTCCTCCTTCAGGAATAAAGTCAAGAGCCACATTCCCAGGGAAACCTTCCACAGTCACCCCATCCAACGCAGCCCCATCTCCCCCATCACTCTCCATCCCACTGTCCTGTCAGATTTCTTCCTAGCATTTATTATCACTGGAAATCTCCATGTTAACCTCCAAGACTACCTCCCACCCTCCATGAGACTGTCAGCTGTGGAGGATAGAGCTTCTCCAGCTTCACAAAGTACCTCCTCTCTTGTTTACTCTCTCTACAACCCCAGTGCTTAGAGAGCATCTAGCTGGTCTCGGGTGCAGTTCCAGGGTTGAGCATGCCCTCCTGGCAGGCTTGTGCCCATGCTGTTGCCTTTTCCCGGACCATCTACACTTCACCCCGCTAATTGCGTCTGGCCTTCTGTTCTCAAGTTAGACACCACGGCTCTGAGGAGGCCATTCCACGGTGTCGGATGCCCTTCTTAGTGGCTCCAGCTGAGTCTGTGCTCAAACCTTAGTTCAGATCTTTGAAATAATCGACTATTTACTTCTTTGTTCCCTGCTAGATAGAATCTTAGCATGGGTGCTTTATTTTGTTAAGAATCTTATCCCTAGTTTTTTTTTTTTTTACAGCCCCTTACAGGTAGAAACACTCAGTGATTGTTTAAGGAAAGAATGAATAAATGAACACATGAATAATTACCAAAAAGATCCAAATGCCCTCAGTTTGACACAATTACCAAAGAGATTCAAATGCCCACAGCTTGACACAATTACCTGGAAGTTAGGTACAGAGGCACTTAGAAAAAAATGTAGGAGCAAATCTTTTAACATTGGGTTAGGTAATTGTTTCTTAGATATGATCCCTGAAGCACAAACAATGAAAGAAAAAAATAGATTTCACTGAAATAATTTTTAAAAAACCCTTTCTCTTTTTCTGCTGTCTGCCATGTGAAGATACAGAAAGAAGGTGGCCATCTGCAAACCAGGAAGAGGGTCCATTCCTACCAGATCCTGATCTCAGACCAGCACCCTGATCTCAGACTGCCCCAACTTCAGAACCATATGAAATAAATTCGTGTTAAGGAAAAAAAAAAAAAAAAAGAAAGAAATTTTGTGCTTCACAGGACATGATCAAGAAAGTGAAAAACTACCAGAGTGGGAGATAATATTTTCAAGCATATATTTGATAAGCAACCTGTATCGGCAATATATAAAGATACTTTACAGCTCAAACAATAAAAGGACAAGTAAGCCAATAAAAACTGAGCAAAGGATTTAAATAACCATTTCTCAAAGAAGATATACAAATGGCCAACAAGCACACGAAAAGACATTCAACATCATTAATCATTAGGGAAATGCAAATCAAAACCACAATAAGCCACTTACCCACTAGAATGGCAAAAATAAAAAAGATATATAACAAACAGTGATTAAGAATTTGCAGATATTGGAACCCTCAATGGTTACCGGTGGAACTGTAAAATGAAGCAGCTGGTAGGAGAAACAGTTTGGCAATTTCTCAAAAAATTAAGCATAAAAATAAAAATATCTATAAAAATATGAAAACAGATGTCAACACAAAAGCTTATACAGAACATTCTTAGCAGAATTGTTCATAATAGTCAAGAAGTGGATGGCCGGGCACTGTGGCTCACGCCTGTAATCCCAGCACTTTGGGAGGCTGAGGTGGGTGGATCACCTGAGGTCAGGAGTTCAAGACCAGGCTGGCCAACATGGCGAAACCCTGTCTCTCCCAAAAACAAAAACAAAAAAAAATTAAAAAATTAGCTGGGCACGGTGGCAGGCACCTGTAATTCCAGCTACTTGGGAGGGTGAGGCAGGAGGATTGCTTGAACCCAAGAGGTAGAGGTTGCAGTGAGCTGAGATCACACCATTGCACTCCAGCCTGGGCAACGGAGCAAGACTGTCTCAAAAGAAAAAAAAAAAAAAAGAAGTGGAAAAAACTGAAATGGCCATCAGCTGATGAATGGATAATACAATGGGGTATATTCATACAATGGAATATTTCTGGGTAATTAAAATAAATGAAGAACTGATACATGCTACGTCAGGGATGAACTTTGACAACATTCTGCCAAATGAAAAAAGCCAGTCCAAAAGACTAAATACTGTATGATTTCACTTCCATGAAATGTCCAGAACAGGCAAATCCAAAAAGACAGAAAGCAGATTAGTGGTTGGTATGGGATGGGAAGAGGAGGAAATGAGTAGTATTGGGGCTGGGGATTTCTTTTTAAGGTTATAAAAATGCTCTGATATTAAATACTGAGGATAGTTGCACAATTCTGTGAATTTACTAAACAACCACTACATTGTACACTTTTAAGAGCAAATTTTATCCTATTTACTTATTCACCTCAGAGTAATAGATAAATATTGGAATGTTGGTCTGACCCGCATATTTGGGAGAGGGAAGGAGGCCTGCTCTGCTTCTGTTTCTGGGCTTCCTTCCCTAGGGGGATGTGCTAAGCAGTAAATGGTGTGCCCATGTGGGAAACCCTGCAATTGTCCAGGCTGGCCTCTGACCGGGAGGTAAGTCCAATTCATGGAGACATAAATGAGAGCCCTATTTGTGGCCACAGTCGAAAGAACATCCTATACTCAAGACTAACGGCAATAAAGGAGACTTATTTCATTCTTTATATGTGTGACTTCTGAGCCTTATTTCACATTTGGTTCCTAACTCAGGAAGGTAAGAAATAGTTTTAATGACAGAGCCCTGCAAATTCCAAAATCAGCCAAAGCCTATGAGTCTACATCCTATTCTCTTTTGTTCAAAGGGAGATTAGCAAGAGTTAGACAGATGTTAAGGACATATTTACACCAAAGAGAATTTCTCCAACCGCAGATAATAAAAACTCATTCAGAGGAATAATTTTCTCAATATATGATTCAATGCTATTTAGTTTTATATTTGTGTAACATCTAAAATAGTCTTTTATGCCAGCTACCAGTTATAAATACACTTGCGAGCATTGCCTGAGGCCCCTTAGATAAAGCTTCTGCCTGGCCAGGCCAGCTTGGGTACACATCTTAATATAGAGTGGTCCCACATAGCATGCCTGGGTTACTGCAACCCACATATTGCTGCAGACATCAAGTGTGGTTCACAGACAGACCAGACCACAATTCTACACCAAAGAAGGAAGCAAGTGTGTGCTTCCTCTCCAGCAGAGCCTGCAGACTCCACTCTTAATGAGCAACGCTTCTGCTCCCTCTGGTTTCCTTAACTGCTCCCTTGTTCCAGGCTGAGGTGCAATAAATATGGTACTACAAAGAGGCAAAGATGATTAAGCCATTGCTTTCTTCCTGCCTTTCTTTCTTATTTTGTCAGGAACGTGCCACGGTCCCTCTAAGGCAATCTAGGGCCTGTTTTCATTAAAATATACAAGGACATTTGAGCTGAAATAATCTTTAATTATTAAGTTTACAATGCAACGGCAATCTTAGGAAAAGAAAGCACGTGTGACAGCAACTTGAATTCTCAGTGAATCTGTTGCACTTACAGATTTAATAGGACTCATTTCAGAAAATCACCACAGCCAGAATGAGAGTTTTTCAGTGAGTCCTTCATTTGAGAGTGGCCAAGTGCCTTTGATGATATGCGAAGATTCAAGGACAAGTCAGTGCCATATCAGAAAAGCTTTCCAAAAGAGAAGAACAAAGCAACTTTCAAGAAAAATCAAAAGGCCTTGTAATGCAGTAAAAGCAGCATGGATTGTAGGGGCTGGCAGAGTCCAGGTTGGAGACTGATTCATCTGTGACCTTGAACAAACTATTTAACTTCCCTGAGCCTTGGTTTCCCCATCTGTTTATGGGGATAATGGCACCAGGTCAGGATAACATTCAAATACAATAGCCCACGTGAAGCTTAACATCTGCACTATAAAAAGCAGTTCTTTTTGGTTTTAATATTTATGGGTATGACCAAATACCATTGATCTCTTACCTGTTCAAAGATATCACCTGCCTATGCTATTTTCTTAAGACTTAACTAGAAATACTGATGCCCAGGCCTTTAAAACCTGTATTGATTCTACACTTAACACCTCAAAAATACATACCTGGAACGGGTGAGAATTGATAGAGGCAAAAGGCAGACAAATGCCTAGGCAGAAAGGAACAGGTCCCCAGTGAAATCCAACCATCAAGCCAGAAACAGTCCTGGGTAAATTCTTGAACTGGATTGAGAACCTGCCTCCCTCTTTGGTGTGCTTCCATCTAATTAATCCACATCCTTTCACCTATTTTACACATACCTACCCTTTCCTAATTGGTTTTCTACACTATCATGCCCACCTTTGTGTGGTACCTTTGCTTTAACCTCTTTTGCATAGTCACAAACTAATCAGCATGCACTTCCTATTCTGAACCCATAAGAAGCCTTGAGCACAGCTATATTGGGAACTCTCCTGCCTTTGAGTAGGGGGACCACCCCGCATCCTCTCCCCACTAAAAGCTGTTTCATCACTCAAGAAAACTTCCCATGTTGCTCATTCTTTGAGTGTCCGTGTGCCTAATTCTTCCTGGTCACGAGACAAGAACCCAGACCTAGTTGAGCTAAGGAACAAAAAATCCTGCATCAAAATGATTAAGGAGATCACAACATCTACACTATCACTTAGAACGAAAATTAAAAGTAAAAGTAAGAATAATGAGACCAGGCACAGTGGCTCATACCTGTCATCCCAGCACTCTGGGAAGCTAAGGCAGGCAGATCACTTGAAGTCAGGAGTTCGAGACCAGCCTGGCCAACATGGCGAAACCCCATCTCTACTAAAAATACAAAAATTAGCCAGGTGTGGTTGGCAGGCACCTGTAATCCCAGATAGTTGGGAGGTTGAGGAAGGAGAACTGCTTGAACCTGGGAGGCGGAGTTTGCAGTGAGCCGAGATTGTGCCACTGCACTTCAGCCTGGGTGACAGAGTGAGACTCCGTCTCAAAAAAAAAAAAAAAAGAAAAAAGAAGCATGATACTAAAAATGATAACTTCTTTTTGTTAAGAAGCTCAGATTCTGAAGCTAGATTGCCTGGTTTCCAACTAGGCTCTGCCCATCTTCTCACTGAGACCTTGAGCCATGACTTACCATCTTGTTCCTTAGTTTAACTCTGAGTAAAATGGACATCATAATAGTGCTCACCTCCTGAAGGCATATGGGGAATCATTGCCTTAATATCTGGAAAACATTTGGAACAGACCCTGATACAGAGCAAGAGCTACATTTGTATTTGTTAAATAAATAAAATACAGACAAGTATTACATAGAGCCTATCTTCCCATATTCAAAACGGGGCTCTAAGGCAGGTTAAGAAACAAGCCAAAGCTCCAAGATGTAGAGGCACGTGCTTAGGGTCACCCAGCTCAGGCCTGGTAGGAGCAGAACCGGAACCTAGGCCTGCTTCTTTGTTTTATTCAAATTCTATGCACAACTCAGACAGTTCTACAATGAATTCAAGCCTGAATAAGGGGTAAGACAACTAAAGGCAGATACTGGTCACGAATATGCTCTTTTATTCACCATGTCCTTCAGGGGCACAAGTGAAGTTTAAAAAAACAAAACCAAAAACAACTACTTGATATGCAAAGTAAGGCAAATAACCCAGCTTCATCCTGCCAACAAGGCTGTGGAGTGTGAGAGTAAGTAGATCATGCTAGCAAACAAATACTAAATTTTTACAAGCTGATCCACTTTCCTGCCCAGGAGGTAAACACTTAGTTGCTAAATAAATATTTCTTTTCTCTGCTCCCTAAGAGTTTAGTTTCCTTGAAGAGCAGCAATATTTCCCAGTTTATTTGCAACTGGGAATGGAGTCACAGGCATTCCCCCCAATTTTCCGCTGAATATCCTGCCGTCTAGGTGATACAGACATGTATGGTGCTATTTTCTACTGGGTAACAAAAAAACCTTTGTCATTTATAATTTGTATATATTTTTCTCATCCATCTTTCTTCTTCACCATAGAGGTTGTATGGTGACACAACCAAAAATATATATAACACTGAAAACAAAAACAAGATTACGCCCAGGCACGGTGGCTCACACCTGTAACCCCAGCTCTTTGGGAAGCCGAGGCAGGTGGATCATCTGAGGTCAGGAGTTCCAGACCAGTCAGGCTAGCATGGTAAAACCCCATCTCCACTAAAAAAAATTAGCCGGGCGTGGTGGTGCATGCCTATAGTCCCAGCTACTCAAGAGGCTGAGGCAGGAGAATCGCTTGAACCCAGGAGGTGGAGGTTTCAATGAGCTGAGATTGCATCAAGATCAGGCCACTGCACTCCAGCCTGGATGACAGGACAAGACTCTGTCTCAAAAAAAAAACAAGATTACCTTTATTTCTACCACCCAAACACAACATGCGAAAGTCCTATTTCTTATGTATTTTCTGCTAGTCTGCATTTTGACCCTGTATATGTGTACATGTCACATATATGCATGTGTGTGTATACTGAAATATATACTATGCATCCCATTTTAAATTATATTTTCACTTATTTTATATAAGCATTACTTCACGGTATGCCATACTTTTCAAAACTGAGTACATGGTTTACCATAAGAGAATGTTCCATTATTTATTCCGTTCTTAAGTATTATCCAATTTTATAATTATAAAGCAATATTTTATAAAAGGTTTTTCTATTGTTAGGGTTCTCTTTTTAAGGGAGAGTCCCTAAGGTGGTCATACTGGGTCAAGGTCTTTCCACATTGTATGAATTTCTCTCCAACAGGTCACAGCAATTGTCAGCGTTGGCATTAGTGTGCAAGTGTGCCTATATTACTCTTTTACTACCTTTTGAAATATGTCATCAAGCATATGGCAGAAGTAAAACTGATTTGATGTAACAAAGCAAGCCTTAAATGAAAATTTGCTAAAAATCTTGTCTGGAAAATAAATCTAATTACTGTAATTAACAGTAAAAGCCAAAAGAAGCATCCTGCACCACTATTATTATATTATTATTAACATTAGTAAGGTACTTCATTTGTCAACATATTTTATAACCATGTATTAGTTAATCCCCATAATGTGCTTGGGAAGCAATGAAGCTATTTATAGCTGGACTTTCTGAGCCGAAAGTCTTTCAAAAGTCCTTTTGTCTTGATATCTCAACTCATCACCAGCATATCAATTCACACAATCATTCCCATTTGTATAATTTCAGGGATGACAGGAACTTCCGTGGTAATTTGGTCCAAGGTGGTGAGTAGTCATTAAAATGGTGTATGGTAAATGCACCTGACAGCAATAACTTAAGCATACCCTGAGAATGACCCAGTTTGACAGATGCACCTGAATGTGTGTTCTGAACTGGAGAATCCAGGAGAGGCCAACCTGGAGATTCATTCCTTGTCTGTAAGAAACATCTGAGCTCCGAAACTGCCCCATGGAATACAGGCCATACAGGGAATTGAGGCCCTGAGTTTTGGGGTGATTGAAGTGGTGCTACTTGGCAACCTCCTGGTGCCACCCCCACTGGAGGTTGTTAGGGAAAGGGTGCTGTTATGGTTAGGCTTTGTGTCCCCACCCAAATCTCATTTCGAATTGTAATCCCTATCATCCCCATAATCCCCCTGTGTCAAGGCAGAGACCAGGTGGAGGTTACTGATTTATGGAGGTGGTTTCCCCCATGCTGTTCTCATGATAGTGAGTGAGTGAGTTCTCACCAGATCTGATGGCCTTCTAAGGGGAGTCTTCCCCCTTCACTCAGCACTTCTCCTTCCTGCCGTCTTGTGAAGAAGGTGCCTTACTTCCCCTTCACCTTCCGCCATGACTGTAAGTTTCCTGAGGCTTCCCCAGACATGCTAAGCTGTGAGTCAATTAAACCCCTTTCATTGATAAATTACCCAGTCTCAAGCAGTTTTTTATACTAGTATGAAAATGGACTAATACAGGTGCTAAGTGAAAATGTTATATAAACTGCATGCCTTTCATAAGTAGTTGCAGTTTTCCTGCCCAGCCTGCTGCCATGGGGTCTTGGGGTTCTCCTGACCAGCCTGTTGCCACTGGGCTGTACGTAAGGCAGATCTGTCCAGCCCACTGCCACTGGAACCTCTCCCCATATATGAAAATCCCCAGTTAAACCCAATGTCTCATTTGCTGGCCCTGGGTCTCTTCTTTGGCCTCTTGAACCTGGTGCCATGCCCACTGGAGTAGACAGGGGCTCAGCAGAACAAATGTGATGCAGAATTTTCGTAGCACATACTAAGGATTTGCTTTCTTCTTAAGTCCCCATGCCGCCTTAAAAGTATGACATGCCATCAACAGCTAATAATACTACTACTGCTATTTTTAAATTTAACATCTTTGTGCTGCACAGTTACTGTAGGAGTAAAAGTTTATACCCAACAGGATTCTTACAATTTCAACAACTATTAGATTATTTGATTTGCAGCTAAGGCAATAGGAATAAAATTTATACACAACACCAGAGGTTTTTATGACCTTTAACTTTGCCATAATTGAGAAATAGCGTAATTGAATACCTGTAATCATGCAAAGGCCCTTTTCTAGAAAGTGGGCTTTTTTTTTTTTCTTTTTTTTAATCAGGGAGGGACCTGATACATCATGGCAACAAGCAGTAAATACATCAAAGGCTGAAGACCACTCACCTAATTCAATGCTTAGTGTACAATATGCCTGATTTTAAGCCACAGGACGGAGGCCGTAGGACTGAAAGGAGCCTTCAAAACTGCAGAGACACAATAACAATGTGGAAAGGGCATCTCACCTCAGGTCAGAAGACAGTAGGTCAAGCCCCATTTGGACATTCTTTATTTGGTGTTCCCACTTCCTCCTCAAACATACAACTGAAATCATAATTCCAACTGGACAGTGCTACAAGGAAGAACTGACAGCCTCTACAGTGAACTGTTATCTATTTGTTGATTGCTTACTTCTCCTATCCACTTCTCCATTCAGGGTGGGCACTGAATTTAATGCTTGCTAACTTGCCAGCTTGCTGCAGGCACATAAGTGGCCCAGCAGAAGAACCGTACAGGTCAGCCCAGTAGAAACAACTGAACTAATAAGTAAATGTTTTAGACCATTAAGTTTTAGGGTGAACTGACACACAGCAAAAGTTAACTGATTAAAAAAAAATAAAAAACCTAAAGTCTAAAGAGTTAAAATGGCTGGGGGTGGTGGCTCACACCTGTAATCCCAGCACTTTGGGAGGCCAAGGTGGGTGGATCACCTGAGGTCAGGAGTTCGGGACCAGCCTGGCCAACATAGAGAAACCCTGTCTCTATTAAAAATACAAAAATTAGCTGGGTGAGGTGACGGGCGCCTGTAATCCAAGCTACTTGGGCAGCTGAGGCAGGAGAATCGCTGGAATCCAGGAGGCAGAGGTTGCAGTGAGCCAAGATCACGCCACTGCACTCCAGCCTTGGCGACAAGAGCGAAACTCCATCTCAAAAAAAAATAAATAAATAAATAAATAAATAAAAAATAAAAATGAGGTAAAATGACCTGCTGACAATCACTCAGCAATATAGTGTCATGAATGTGGAACTGAACTAAGTCTGGGCTGGATATATTAATTAACTGATTGAATACATATCTTCACGTTCTTTATTAATGAACTCCCCCAGATTGACTTCTCAAATAAGTAAACATTTATTGAGCATGTAATACGTGTCAGCTACTTTGCTAAGATACTAGGGACACAGAAAATGATGGCATGGGTTCTGTCTTCCAGAAAGCCCACATTCTGCTACAGCAGACCTGTCATGAATAGATATATAAAATATAATGTAATAAATCGAATGACAGAAAGACGCACAGGGTATTGTGGGCTGGTAGACGAGAAACCCCAAGCCAGGCAGAAGGTTGGCTTCCTGTTAGAAAAGATGCTTATGTAAAGTCTTAAAGGCTAAGAGGGAGTTTGCCAAGGTGAGGGTTGGAGGAAATGGAGAAGGAGGGAGAAATGGGTAGACAGAGCAGCATAACGAGACACAACAGGCCGGACACGCTATGGGGGCACTGGGGAGCTACACGCAGGTCAGAACTGCTGGAGTGCGAAGTCAAAGCAAAAAGAGGAGACAGAAAGCACTATGGAGATCAACCTGGTCTTTGTGCCATGGTAAAAGGGTTTGATTTCCATCCCTTGACAAGAAGAAGCCACTAACAGGTTTTGAGAAATCAGATGTGCCTGTCTGAAATGTCATTCTGGAATCACAGCAGATGATCTGAAGAGTAGAAACTGGGGAGGCAGGAAGGACACATGAAGGTGAGAGGACAGGTGGCCCTGAATGACATCAGTTGTGGTGGGGATGGAGAGAATGGGGAGAAAGTGAAAACTATCTCAGAGGGAGAATCGCAAAGCACTGACTGCAGATGGGCTTGTTGGAAGACAGAGAGAAGGTGGAACCAATGACGAATCCCAGTTCTTTGCAGGGTTGGTAGGTCTTGAAACCCACCATGGCTCCCATCTTTGTTTATGCCATTGACAGATTCAGGTGCAGCATTTTACACTGAACTCTGTTCAGCTGACCTCTGCAAACTTTTCACCACTATTCCTACTATGGAGAGCCTCCTGGATCCTGACTCATCCATCCCATAGGTTTCCATGCTGTTGGCTACAGCTCTGGATAAGCTTCATCCAAACCCTTGGCAAGAGTGTTAAAGCAGAGCCAGGGGCACTGGCTGGAACCGTGAACGCCATTCTGGATAGGACCCTGGGTATGTCTAGATGACAATCAAAATAGTGAGGAACAGAAGAAAACTTCCATGAGAAAGCAGAAGCCAATGCTGGAAGTGTCACATGGAGAAGCGATGAGCATCCAGAGGCATTATCACTTCCAGGTAGAAGACGAACCAATCCTTAGGATGATGGATCCCATGGGGGGTCCATGAGAGTCAATGGAGATCATCCGCAGGTTGGGAAATAGTTTAATTAAGGCAGGATTTTTTTACAGTCAGAAATGCCCAAAAGTGGGACAGCCCACACCAGAATAGAGGAAGCAACCTGTCTATAAGAAAATACCACCGACTAGGTAGATAAAACAAGAAACATTTATTTTCCCACCATCTATGAGGCTAGAAGTCCAAGATCTTTTGAGGTCGCTCTCTTGACTTGCAGATGGCCTCCTTCTCAATGTATGTTCACATGGTCTGTGTTTGGCACATGTCTGTATCCTAATCTCTTTTTTTTAAAGGACACCTGTCATATTAGATTAGGGCCTACTCTAATGACCCCATTTTAATCTAATTAAAGACCCTATCTCCAAATACAGTCATATTCTCAGGTACCAGGAATGAGGGCCTCAACATAAGAACTGTGGTGGACATAACTCAATCCATAACACAACCTACCGACAAGGATGTATAAGAACTGAAATCTGGTAAATGCCAGGCAGGGGAAGCTGATAGAGAGACTGAAGCATCAGATTTGAGGTGTCCTTTAAGATTGCATTAGGTCTGAGAGTTACAATTCTAAACATGGCAAGACATCACCTAATCGCTGTCATTAAACATTGTTAACACAATCATCTCCTCAGGGTTTCAGACAAAAATTACATTTTTATGGCAGCTAGAATGATTGATGAAATTTTGCTCTCATTTAACCCTTCCCCAAGGAAATACACAGGCAGGCAGTGACAGACCTCAGCCCACACAGCACAGAAGTTGTTCTTACCTATGGAACAGGACGGATTTGACCAGGGTGACGACATCCCGGCTGGCATTGTATCCGGCGCAGACAATAGCAACGTGGATTGTCTGGGAAGAAAAGAAGACGGGGTGAGCAGTCAAGACAGACGGAAGAAGGCCTTCCTGGTGCTTCAGATCACACTAGAAAGAAAAATTGCCCTGATTTCTTGTTGGCATCATTAGAAAACAAAGGGCACTGTCTGCAGCTGTGGAAAATAACTCAAGACAGTTTTATTAAGGCCTTTTTAATCGGCTTATGGAGCTATTATCATTTGGAAACCATTAAGGCTCCTTCCAATTACATTTTGGGGACAAGAGAGATGGTGATTGGCTCAAATAGGCAAACAGTGAGTCTCCCGTCCCCAAGCTGAGCGACAATGACAACTGGTTAAACAGAGAGGAAAGAAATACATCTTGAAAGTATGAACCAACAATCAGGGATCTCAGACTAAGAAGTTATGGCTCAGAGAGTTTGTGAAATGTTCCCACAAGATGTGTTGGGTTAGGGTCAACCTAATAAAAGGGCCAAAGGGGACACAGGAACACCTCCGCACCCCATCTGGGATACAGTTCAAAGAATGGAAGACTGGCAGAATTGAAGGGAACCCAAGGAGTTATCTCAACTAAGCAGCCAGGAGCATGGGCCTCAGACATGAATCCTTGAACTCAGGGTGACCCTGGGAGAGATGCAGGGTCCACTAACTCACTGCCATTTAAGTGTCATGACATGTGTCTTGCAGGATGGTGCTAAGGAGTGAGGGAACAATGCCAAGAGGGGAATATGCTGCCCACCACACTACATTTCAATGATACCAAAAAAGGTCCTCCAGAGCTGGGCTTCCCAAATGGAGTGCCCAGGCACCTTAGTGTGCCATGATTGAATTGCAGGTGACAAATACACTCATCTGTTTACGCCCTCTAAGCTACTGGGCAGGGCTGGCATCCTCAGGCAACTTTTCTATTTTCCTCCTGCATCATAGCAGTTATCATTTTCTATGTGTGGCACAACTTGAAAAAGACCGGAAAGCACCACTCTAGGGCATCCCCGATGAAACATAATTATCCAGCCTCAGGAAGAATGGAGAGTTCACACTTCTGGATTTTGTCCTTTCTACTGAAGCACAGCCTTCCTTGAATGGAAACCTGCCTCTTAACACCCACTCCAGTTGCATTCTGTCCTGGACGTATTGTAGAACAATGACGTTTCCTCCAGCACTCCATTAAAGGAGGGCACCTGAGAGATGCCTTTTCTTTTCCAGAACTCCTCACAGCCCTTGCTCCCATGACATGGGCTTCCAGATACCTTGTTATCCCAACCAGCCATGTCAAAATGCAGTTCTGATATCTGGGTCCATCCCATACAGGGTGATGTGACAATGTCCTCTGGTTCCCAGGCTTCCTTCATCACCCCACTTTCTTACATCAGCACGGGAGGCTTGGCCATCAGGGATGAACCATCCCACACCCTCAAATCCACATCCATGACCCATTTAACCCCAATGACCTTCACCCCACCTTGGACACCTATCCCAGTACAAGAAACTTGACCAACTTGGCTTCATATAGAATCTAATTTTCTCAGAAATCCTACAATTATGGGCTTGCCACATGAGCAGGACTCTCAGAGCCTCACATCACTCTACCGCTCCTCTTCCTCTATGGAGGGTCCCTTTGCCCTTGACTGTCAGGCTCCATGCTGGCCCCCACCAGGGCCCATCTGAACCATCACCCCACTCTGCTCTCAGCTCCCGTATGCACCCTACCCCCACACTCAAAATGCAAATCCCCAACCCAGATGGGTGCTACGGTCCCCACCTCTGCTCTTATACCTGCTCCGAAGAAGAAAGAGGAGGGGAGATGCAAGAGAGGAATGAGAAGCATCATGAAAGCTAGTATGTAGTGAGCAAATGATGACATTCCAGCACTGTGCTTAATATTACCAGATTTCAGGCTCACAGTTGTATGAGACAGGTATAGTATTATCATTTTAGTATCACAGATCAGGAAACTCAGGCTTAGAGAATTGGGATTTGAATTCTGGAACAGCAGATGGTTTTTGCTTTTTTTTTTTTTTTTTTTTTTTTTTTTGAGACAGAGTCTCACTCTGTCACCCAGGCTGGAATGAAGTGGCGCGATCTCAGCTCACTGCAACCTCTGCCCACCATGTTCAAGTGATTCTCCTGCCTCAGCCTTCTGAGTAGCTAGGATTACAAGCACCCACCACTACGCCCAGGTAATTTTTGTATTTTTAGTAGAGCTGGGTTTTTACCATGTTGGTCAGGCTGGTCTCAAACTCTTGACCTCAAGTGATCCACTTATCTTGGCCTTCCAAAGTGCAGAGATTACAGGTATAAGCCATCGCACCCCGCCTGGAACAGATTCTTAACCCTGGTGGTACATCAGAAACACTCAAAAGATTTTTAAGATATACTCTGTGCCCCAGGCCCTCCATCCCTCAGACCAATAATTCACAGTCTCTGATGCCCAGAATCTTCAAATGCTCTACTGGAAGGCAGTAGTTCTCAACCAGGGACATATTCACCTCCCTATCCTCCAACCCTTAGGACATCTGCAATGTCTGGAGACAGTCTTGGTTGTCACTACTTGGTGGGTCTGGGGTTGGGGGCAGGGGGATGCTACTGGCATCTGTGAGTAGAGTCCAGGGATGCTGCTCAGCATCCCACAATGCACAAGACAGCCCCAAAACAAAGACCTATCCTGCCCCAAAGGTCAAGAGCACTGCTGTTAGAAAACCCTGTATGAGGGATGAGGGAGCAAAATGAAGCAAAATGAAGTGATGTCAGATCCCTCTGGGTTTTCTGGTACCTTTTTTTCAGGCTAATTTATGCATATTTTAATTTCTCCACCTGTAAAAGAAAGACACCATTGCTTATCTCTGGATAATATCTGTAAAAGACTCAGGATGAAAGATTATAATGCAGATGTAACTGTCACCATTTCAATCATGAGGGAAATGAATAGGAAAACGCCTGCACATGGAAGACATAACTGGGAAGGGGATGAAAATGGGGAAAAAAACACGCTGAATCAGGCTCTTCAGAATCACAAATATTTAAACACACAGCCTCAGAGATATCAAACTTTGTCTTGGCTTCAGGGTTCATGGACTTTTTAAAATGGGCCCATTAAATGTAAGCACAAGCATGCACATTCTCGAACATTTTACATAATTTTCCAATCTCTTTAGTTTCATCAAATACACCTGCCACGATGAATAAATGCATCATCTGGAGGCATAGCAGCAAGGCCCTGCTCCCCGGGAAAGCAGAAAATCACAGTGGCATCGACTATGCTCTTAGAGGAGTTTTGGGTGTTCCAAAATCTGGGGTTACAGAAGTGAACCATGAGTGGGGCAGGGGTTGGAGTGGGAATGGGGAGAGTAGGGAGAAAGATAAATGATCCTTGAAAGAATGGGGTCACAAAAATGGTTTTGTCATGTGACTTTAGGGCTTGAAGCTATTAAGTTCAGTTTTTGAGTTTCTTGGTGTGGTAGATTAAAAATGGTCACGACTATTCAATATTCCTTCTATCAAAGGTTGGGGTCTTGGCTCATGCCTGTGGCTCACTTTGGGAGGCCAAGGTGGGTGGATCATCTGAGGTCAAGAGTTCGAGACCAGCCTGGCCAACATGGTGGCACACACCATCACTGCAAGCTAATTTTGCTGGGTGCGGTGACTCATGCCTGCAATTCCAGCACTTTGGGAGGCCGAGGCGGTGGATCACCTGAGGTCAGGAGTTCAAGACCAGCCTGGCTAACATGGTGAAACCCCGTCTCTACTAAAAATACAAAAAATTAGCCAGGTGTGGTGGCATGTGCCTATAATCCCAGCTACTCAGGAGGCTGAGGCAGCAGAATCGCTTGAACCTGGGAGGCGGAGGTTGTAGTGAGCCGAGATCTCACCATTGCACTCCAGCTTGGGCAACAAGAACAAAACTCCATCTCAAAAAAAACCCCCCAAAAACCAAAAACCAACCAACCAACAAACAAACAAACCAAAGGGTGGGATCTGAATGTCAGGATCAGTGACCACTGTTCCTTGCACTAGGGCCTACAGTCATGCTTTGCTTAACAACACAGATATCTTCTGAGTAGCCTATCATCGTTAAGTGACTTTGTCTTCCGAGCAACTTCAGAGTCCACTTACACAACCCTAGATGGTATAGCCTACAACACACATAGGCTATATAGTAGAGTCTACTGCTTCTAGGCTACAAACCTGTATACACGATACTACACTGAATCCTGTAGACAACTGTAACATGATGGTGAGTATTTCTATCTCTTAACATAGAAAAGGTAAAGTAAAAATATAATATGAGAAAAAAATGGTACGCCTGTATAGGGTACTCATCATGATTACAGTTCACAGAAATGGAAGTAGCTCTGGGTGAGTCAGTGAGTGAGTGGTCAAAGAATGTGAAGGCCTGGGACATTATAGTACACTACTGTGTACACTTAGTTTATAAACATGGTACACTTAGACTATATTAAATTTATAAAAAATATTTTTCTTCAATAATAAACTTAGCTTACTGGAACTTTTTTCCTTTACAAATTTAAAAATTTTTTTAATTATCTCTCTTTTTTTTTTTTTTTTTGAGATGGAGTCTCACTCTGTTGCCCAGGCTGGAGTGCAGTGGCGTGATCTCGGTGCACTGCAACTTCTGCCTCCCAGGTTCAAGCGATTCTCCTGCCTCAGCCTCCCAAGTAGCTGGGACTACAGGCACCTGCCACCATGCCCAGCTGATTTTTTTGTACTTTTACTAGAGACAGGGTTTCACCGTGTTGGCCAGTATGGTCTTGATCTCCTGATCTCGTGATCCACCCACCTCAGCCTCCCAAAGTGCTGGGATTACAGGCGTGAGCCACTGCGCCCAACCATCTCTTTTTTTTAAAGAGATGGGGTCTTGCTATATTGTCCAGGTTAGAGTACAGTGGTTATTCACAGACATGATCACAGCACACGACAGCCTCGAACTCCTGGGCTCAAGCAATCTTCCCGTCTCAGCTTCCAGAGCAGCTGGGACTGTAAGTGTGCACCACTGTGCCTGGCTCTTAACTTTTTGACTCTTTTATAACAACACATAGTTTGAAACACAAACATTGTACAGCTGTATGAAAATACGTTTTCTTTATATTCTTATTCTATAAACATTTTTCTATTTAAAAATTATTTATTTTTAACTTTTAAAACTTTTTTGTTAAAAACTAAGACACAAACACACACCTTAGCCTAGGCCTACACGGAGTCAGGATCATCAATATCACTGTCTTCCACCTCCTTACCTTGTCCCACTGCAAGGTCTTCAGGGGCATTAACACACATGGAGCTGTCATCTCCTGTGACAGCAATGCCTTCTGAAATACCTCCTGAAGGACCTGCCTGAGGCTTTTTAACAGTTAACTTAAAAAAAAAAAATAAGTAGAAGGCACACACTAAAATAATGATAGTATGATAAACACATACACTGGTAACACAGCCATTTTTTATCTAGTATTATCATGTACTGTACATAATTGCGCTATAGTTTTATACAAATGGCAGTGCAGTAGGTTTGTTCACACCAACATCACCAAACACATGAGTGATGTGTTGCACATGATGTTAAGATGGCTATGATGTCACTAGGCAATAGGAATTTTTAGCTCCATTATCATCTGATGGGAGCAGTGTGGTACATGCAGTCCACTGTTGACAGATATGTCATTATGCAACACGTGACTGTATAGATGTAACACTCATGTTTCTCTGTCACAAAGTCCAGATGTAGGATGGAATGATGTTCTCATTTGCCCCTCCAACTCACTCTCTACCCTTCTCCTAACTGTCCTGTGTCTGGAGAGTCTGGCCTTTTGTTTGTTTGTTTTTTTGAGACCGAGTCTCGATCTATCGCCCAGGCTGGAATGCAGTGGTATGATCTCAGCTCTCTCAAACCTCCGCGTCCCAGGTTCTAGCGGTTCTCTTGCCTCAGCCTCTCAAGTAGCTGAGACTACAGGCATGCGGCCATCATGCCCAGCTAATTTTTGTATTTTTAGTAGAGATGGGGTTTGGCCATGTTGCCCAGGCTGGTCTTGAACTCCTGGCCTCATGTGATCCGCCCACCTCGGCCTCCCAAAGTGCTGGGATTACAGGCATGAGCCACCGTGCCTGGCCGAGTCTGAACTTTATAGACCAGGTTAAGTAGGCTCCTTTTGCCTCTGATTTCGGGTTGAGTTTGGTCACTGGGAGGCACCAGTGGGGGTCTCAGAGGTCAGATTTCGTCGGCTCCTGTCAGGGGCCCAATCCCACAGTTCCAGTCCTTGCTGGGTTCCTAAACACCTTCCTGCCTCTGTGTTGCCTCCCCTCAGCCCTGCCCACACCTCTTGGCCCCTTCTGGAATCATTTCAGCCCCTGAGCATGCAAGCTGTAACCTGCCTGGACCTGACCAACACTGAGGACCTTTCCTCAGCACCTCACTTGTCCTGTTGACTGGAAAGAAAGCACAGAAGATTTTCAGGCATTCATAGATACTTGCTGATCCCTAAAGGAAACAGCACCAATGTAACAAACTTGAGAATTTATACATTTTATTTATACTTTTTAAAAGCTTTACAAAGCTCTTGAGTAATGAACCATAAAAGCTCTTTCTAAGGCAATGCTAAGGCTTCCACTAATTTCCTGTTACTCCAGACATGGTGCCCAGCACACTTTGAATCCTGCAGGCTGTACTTGATGATACAGGTAAGGTAGTGCAGAACGGTGAACTGGGTTTATTCCTTACCCCACTGGGGTCAAGGGATGACCTTTGTCTTACAATCTGCAGAGAAGATTCATAACATTGATGTTTTTACAGTTGCCAGTGTTCCAGGACTGTTCTGGGCTTGGAGATAAATTTTAAGACAATCCCCATTCCCCAAAGTCAGGTGCAGAGGCAATGCGATAGCTAACCAGGAGATCCCACAGGAGAATGAGAGGGCTCCTACGATGGCAAGCTCGGTGTCTTTGCATCCCAGAGGGGCCAGCATCACCCAGATAAGAGACGATGCAGGGAGAGCATCTTGGAGGAGAAGGCATTTCAGTGACCACAAAAGAGCAACCGGTGATAATAGGGCCAGCCTGGACTTGTGACTCTTTGCTTGTCAGGCTCCATGAAAACCTGAAAAATAAAGTTCTCCATGCTCTGCCTCCCAGCAGGAAAGAATCCTCAGGGGGCACTTTTTCACAGATAAATATGGGGAAAAAAATCATCGTCCCAAAAGAAATTCACACCAAACTAAGGGATGCCAGCCAAGCTGTAGCCCTGGCAGAAGTCTTCAACACCCTGTCAGCCCTGCTTCTCTTGTCCACAGGGCCTGGTGCTCCCTTTAGGCCATTCTGCCTGGGGGCACGATTCAGTTAAGCATCTCCTATCAGAGAGACTGAGAAAGGGAGAGGCGAAACCCATTTCAACTTGGGCATCAGGTGTGCTATGGAAAGACAGGCTCAGCACAGATTCTGGATGGCAGCTGCAGACTTTTGGTGGGGTTGAGGGTGACAGGCAAGACCTCCCAGAGGACAGATGCTCTGACAGCTGGGGAGAAGCAAACAGCTGGGGTCAGACAGGCAGCAGCGAGGGTCAGAGGCAGAGGCAACGTAGTGTGAAAATCCCACAAGAGTAGAGAGACCTCGATTGGAGCTATAACCTCAAAGCTAAGTGGCCGCATGAGCTTGGAAGAGTTATTTAGTGTCCCTGAGCTTCACTCGCCTCATCCGTAAAATGGAGACAAAAACAGCTACTGATTGGGTTGTGTCAGGATCAAACAAATGAGTGCAAGAAAGTGCCCCTAATAAATCAATGCTTATTAATGTTTCCTGAATGAATAAACAGCACAAGACACTGTTCAGAGTCCTCCTGCTTTGACGTCATCATCTGTATAATGGAGGACACAATCTTAAAGGGCTTGTTGAGGACATGGAGTATGTGGCTCTCCAACTCCAGTAGGCATCAGAATCACCTTGGGGGGGCTTGTTAAAACAGAGTGCCGGCTCCTCCCCAGTTTCTGATCCAGAATCTCTGGAGTGGGAGCCTGAGAATAGTCTGCATCCAGGCGACACTGCTGCTGCCGGCCCAGGAACCACACTTTGAGAACCATTGCTCTAGCAGAAGCACTTGGAAGAGACTCTATAGTAAAAACTCAACAGATGTTAACTGTGATTATTTTGAGAGTATGAGGGTGTGCAAATAATCTATTTCCAATTCCTCTCAAGTAGAGAGCACCACTTTTCTTCACTTGGACAAGACAAGGAAAGGCTGCGTTCTTCTTTCAGCTACCACCACATGTCCCAAGGCCTTGGAATTTGTTACTCTTTCAGGGTGAGAAAAAATGGAAAGAGATGAGAATGGGTACAGGCTTCTACTGCAAAAAAAATTTAATAATCATAATAATAAAAAAAGCCCTGGAAATCCAGAGAGCTGGATGCTGGTTCCAGTTTGTAATGGCAGACAGACCTGACAGCAATAACCTAGGCAGTTCCTGAGAATGACCCTATGGTCCAAGAAGGATGTGTGTTTGGAGTTCTGAGCTAAGAATCCCGGGCTAAGTGCGGTGGCTCACGCCTGTAATCCCACCACTTTGGGAGGCTGAGGCGGGTGGATCACAGGTCAGGAGTTTGAGACCAGCCTGGCCAACATGGTGAAACCCAGTCTCTACTAAAAAAAAACAAAAATTAGCCAGGCGCAGTGGCGGGCACCTGTAATCCCAGCTATTCGGTAAGCTGAGGCAGGAGAATCACTTGAACCCAGGAGGTGGAGGTTGCAGTGAGCCGAGATCGCGCCACTGCACTCTAGCCTGGGTGACAGAGCAAGACTCCACCTCCAAAAAAAACCCCAAAGATTCCCAGAGTGGCCAATCTGGAGATTCACTCCTTATCTATGAAGGAATCTGAACCCCTGGCCCATTCCCTGGAATGCAGACTGTACAGGGGATTGAGGCCCTTTATTTTTGGTTAAGTGATGGTTGCTAGGTGGAGACTGCTAAGTGAAAACACGATATATCAACTGCATGCTTTTTACAAATGGTAGCAGTTCTGCTGTTGAGCCTGTGGTCACTGGCCCACCCCTTTATGTAAGTTCTCCATAAATCCTGTCTCCTTCACTGGCTCTGAGTCTCTTCTTCAACCTCTCAGACATGGTGTGGTCTTTATTGGAATCAACAGGGGTCCAGTATGACACAGTTGTGCCAGCTAAGTGATTTGGGGCAAATTATCTAACCTCTCAGATCCTCAGCCACTGCCTCTATCAAACAAGGGATTTAGAATTTCTATACAGCATTTTCCTAATATCCAGATTTTTCCCAAATTCAAGCTGAAGAAGGTGAGACATAGAGTGGTTAAGTAACTTGCCCAAGGTCCGAGGGCTCAGCTAGTCCGTGACAAAGTGATGGGTTGAATTGAGGGTCCTGCTTTTAAGCCCACAGTAATGGCCTCAATAAAACACGTATGTACCTATTAACATTTTTAAAACATATGGCGAATGTACCCTCTCAAATCATGTTACAAACCTCCAGGATTTGGGACACCACTGATCTAAATCTGTCCACTCTAAATGCTGAACCATGGATGCAAAGACAAAGTTATTTCAACTATGCAGAAAACAGAAGTAGATGCACCTCCTGGCTTTGTAAGCCAAGCCTTCAGGGCTCAGTGAGGAACAGGTGTGACCACATGGGTTCCAGGGCCTGGTGTGAGAACAAGGAGTCTCTTGGTGTCCCCTCCATGGACAAGACACATAAATGGATGACGAATGAATGAACCATCCAGGATTTTCTATCCTGCATATCCCAGTCTGCTTTAGGATTGACTTTCCTGTGCTATAAAGAGCATAGCCACCTGAGAAATCAGAAACCCAAATTTTACACAGAAAACATTAAAGGATGAGACCGAGTTTGGGATGGGTCAAGAGAAGTGTAATCAATACAGGGAGCCCATGTCTGGGGTAGGTGGGTTATCTAACAACAGCCCAATACTGATCCATCATGCGGGCCTCTGGAAGACCGGCCTGGTCCAAAAAGTCCACACACATTAGCCAGACAATCACTCAACAATGATCAGTGTAGCGCCATGCTATGGTCATGCTAGATGACTCATCAAGCTTTCTTGCTTTTAGAATGTGCCTTCATTCTAGATTGCTCTGACTCTTCACCTCACCTATCAAACTCTTCCCCACATTTCAAGACATAACTCCACCTCTTGGGACCCCAGTTTCCTCATCTATGAAGATGAGTAATAAATGTGTCAACTATTTATTTCAGGGTCTTGCTCTGTCACCCAGGCTGGAGTGCAGTGGCACAATCATGGCTCACTGCAGCCTCAAATTCCTGGGCTCAAGCGATCCTCTCACCTCAGCTTCCCAAGTAGCTGGGATTACAGGTGTTCTCCACCATGCCCAGCCAAATTTTTTTTTTGAGAGATGGGGTCTCTCTATGTTGCCCAGGCTGGTCTTGAACTCCTGTGCTCAAGTAATCCTTCCACTTCAGCCTCCTAAGGTGCTGGGATTACAGGCATGAGCCACCATGCCCAGCCCCATGTCAACTAACTGTTGGGCAAATTAACTGAGATGACTCGTGTAAAGGGCTTAGAGCCTGGTACCTTGTAAGTAATGGGTATGTATCGGCAATCATCAATAATAATAACAATTATAGCTTATTCTAAGCTGAAGGTTCTACATCTAAGGTCTGAGCCCCAAATTTCCTCAAATGTCAGGCATCAAGTTATTTTCTTCTTCTCTCACTCTTTCCTCTACCTTCAAGTAAGGTTAGGATAGTATTTTTCCCATCATTGAAAGGAAGGTCTTCAAGGTGCCCAATTCCCTCTGTTCCATCAAATGCTGACACTGCCTGTCACCTCTCCCCAGACAACAGGGTAAAAGACACAGGAATGAGGAGGTGAGACACCTGACTCATCATCTGGGCTGTGGCTGCAGCTTTGTTACCTTAGGCAAGACCCTTTCATCATTTTTAAAATGGGAGAGTTGCATCTTTATTTGTTGTTGTTATTCTCAGTGGCACAATTTCTAAAATAAGTTTTACAAAAAAGCAGAATATGCAACAAGAGAAGGCTACTCTGAGGCCAGCACAGACAGGGGGCTGGCAGAGATATGGTCCCTTGCCTTGGCCATGGTGTGATAGCCAGCCTCCAAGACAGTCTCCAAAGATCCCTTCCCCCTGGTTTTCATGCCGTGTAGCCTCTCCTATACTGTGTCAGAGCTGGGCTGTATAACCAATGGAATTCAGCAGAAGTAATGGTATAAGACATCCGAGGCTAGGTTATAAAAGTCATTGTAGCTTTTTACTTCTTCTCTGTTTAAACTGCTTACCCTGGGAAAAGCTAGCTGCTATGTTATGAGAACACTTGAACAGTCCTAAGGAAATGAGAACTCCAATCATGTCAGTAAACTATATGGATACAGAGTCTTCAGCCCCAATCAAACCTTCAGATGACTGCAACCCCTGATGTCATCTTAATTGAAATCTCTTTAAAGGTTGAGAGTCATAATCCCCAACCAACCTGCTCCCAGATTCCTAATTTTCAGAAACTGTATGAGATAATAAATGCTTGACATTTTAAGTTGTTAAGTTTTGAGGGTACCTGGCTGTGTAGCAATAAGTATTTAATATATACAGGGAGGGTACCTAAGGCACCCTGAAAATCACTGCACGTGACAATACCACCAGGTTCCTTCCAGCTATAACATCCCCTAATTTCAGGGCCTGAAATTTAAAGAAGACATTTTTATTTTTGTGGATTTACATCCTTGAAGAAGCCCCAAAGAAGGCATATGAAGCTAATGAAATGTGTGTCTAAATGCTATGATAGTATGCTCCAACAGCAATGTGGGATATGGAAAGATAGCTAGCAAACCCCTTCACTGCTGGGTTATTATGTAAAGTCCATGAAGATACAATAAAAAAAGAAAGAAAAAGTGCATTAAAATACTGTAAGGTTAGTTAGGACCCAGAATATACAGGTGAGAAGCATTAAGTTTTATAAACATGTTGCCTCCAGCAAAATGCAAACACCCCGCTAAGCTAATAAATACATCCATAGTCTGGAGAATAATTTAAAACATTCCAGATTCTTTTAGAAGAACAGACAGATCTTTGCCTAAACTCACTGAGGAATGATTACCTCATGGGGCTGCTAAAGCCACCAAGGTGAAAGATGATCCCCATATAATGACTGGTAACCCTAAAGTCTGCAGAGGTGAGGCCCCTGTGAAGCACACAATAAGGATCTGGGCTCAGCAGCTGATGACAGTCTGGGTCCCACAAGCTCTAATTCACAGAGCTTCAGTGCAATGGTTCAAAGAACAGGTTCTAGAATCAAACTGCCTAGGTTTAATCCCAAGCTCTACCTCTTTCTGGCTGTGTGACCCTGAAATAATTATGAAACCTTTCCTAGCAGTTTTCTAATCTTTCAAATGAAGATAAGTATGTTGTGTGAATTACATGAGATATTTTATGTAAAGCTCTAGCATGATGTCTGGTACATTTCAAGGACTGGTTAACTGTTATTACTATAATATATTACTACTGAGAAATGAAGTTCAAAGCAAGGAGCAGAAGGAAAAATGGGTACTTCCTTAAGGAGTGGTCTGACATCAGAGGATAACATTCATTCACTTTCCATAATAACAATATCCATTGTGGCAGTTCTTAAGTACATCCACAAATTCCTAGACGTTACTCTCATTGAGAGATGGGTATGTGCTGAGTGGGCTTTTGTGACCATTTCAACTAACAGAATACACTATCAGCAGATGTGACACCGTGTGGCTTCTGAGGCCAGGTCATGAAAAGTGCTTCCTTTCTGCCTCGCTTACGAGAATACTTGTACTTAAAGCCTTTAGCTGCCATGTAAGCAGCTGACTGCCTAAAGCTGCCATGTTGCGAGGAAGCTCAAACTAGCCCATGCAGAGACCACATGAGGACCTGAGTCTAAAAGAAAGGGAGGTTGGGTCAGCACCCACTCTTCCAGCATTGTACTGTTCCAGCTCCAGCCACACACTAATGCCACCTGAATGAGGGACCCCATACCAGAACCATTCAGCTAAGTCCTTCTCAAATCTCTGACCCACAGAAACCATGAGAGCTAATAAAATAATTGGTGCTGTTTTAAATTATTTAAGTGTTAGGTGATTTTTCAGGTAGCAGTGGAGAAGTTGAATATTTATAATGAGTATATGTGACACTCATACATAGTTAGCTTCCCCTGCCTCCACCTCATTTCATCCTCACAATTGCACTGGGAAGAACATGTTACTATTTTCATTTTATAATGATGAAATAGACTCCCAGAAGGTAACTGAATTGTCTAAGGTCACAAGACTAATGAGTAGCAAAGGAAAGTCTCCTGTTCAGGAATTCTGGTACCAGTTCCAGTGACTGTTTTTTCTTCTGTACAATAGCTGAGTCCCAGAATAGACCTGAACTGGAAAGGCAAGAAAAATACACATATCCATACACACATGTGCATGAGTGAACATCAAAGGGGATCATTCTGCTCCAATTTCTGAGGCACACAGAGGCCAGGCCATCACTCAAACAGCACTGTACAGGCAACAGAAATATGCAAGAATAAGACAGGCAGCTATTTGAAAGACACATAATTACCAAATGATAAGAGGGCAAAGGGACTGATGAGGGCCCGTTGTTCCTATCACCAGATAGCTCAGCTGACAGCCTCGGCATATTGATAGAGGAGTTTTCAGAAATGCTTTCGGAGCCCAGAGAAGTTTCCGCAACACCCACAGATGGTGGCAGCATCTCTGGTTACGTGGCCCTGCACCGTGACAGCATGTCAAGATGAGCTTCAGCACTTGGAACCAAAAAGCGCTGTGATGAAGGGAGTTTCTATTTTGACTCTACTGACTGACATTTCTTGTCTGCCTCTATGGCTTTTTTGTTAAAATCCTTAAAGACACCAAATGAGGGAGACAGAGGAAGTGCACTGCTCACGGGTAGGAGGCCAGCACCTTGCGGAGAGTGTGCTTTGAAATATGACTGCAGCAGGCCAAGACTTTTAAGAGCATCTATTGGAGGTTCTCAACAGGACCAGGGGTTCCTCACAGAAGAATTCTACCAAAAATAATGTTTTAAGAATCTAAGAAGTTAACATGATCAGTAAACACAAAGAAAGAGAAGAAAAACAAAACCTAATTCTCAGGTGCAAAAGACTAGAAAATAAGTTATACTAAAAGTCAACGTGGCAGTTCAGGCAGACACCCAGCTAGCTGCAGGAGACTTTTTTCATACCCCAGTGGCAGCTGGAATCCCAGCAAGACAGAACTGTTCACTCTCCTGGAAAGGGGGCTGAAGCCAGGGAGCCAAGTGGTCTCACTCAGCGGGTCTCACTCCCACGGAGCCCAGCAAGCTAAGAACCACTGGCTTGAAATTCTCCCCACCAGCACAGCAGTCTGAAGTCTACCTGGGATGATTGAGCTTGGTGGAGAAAGGGGCGTCCGCCATACTGAGGCTTGAGTATGTGGTTTTCCCCTCACAGTGTTAACTCTGACTGTGCAGAATTCACCACGGCATGGCAAAGCACCTGGGGCCAGACTGTCTCTCTTGATTCCTCCTCACTGGGCAGGGCACCTCTGAAAGAAAGGCAGCAGCTCCAGTCAGGGGCTTATAGATAAAACTCCCATCTCCATGAGACAGAGCACCTGGGGCAAAAGGTGGCTGTGGGCACAGCTTCACCGGACTTAAACATCTGCCTGCTGGCTCTGAAGAGAGCAGTGGATCTCCCAGCACAGGACTCAAGCTCTGCTAAGGGACAGACTCCACCTCCTCAAGTGGGTCCCTGACTCCCGTGCCTCCTGATTGGGAGACACCTCAAACAGGAGAGCTCCGGCTGGCAACAGGCGGGTGCCCCTCTGGGACAAAGCTTCCAAAGGAAGGAGCAGGCAGCAATCTTTGCTGTTCTGAAGCCTCCATTGGTGATACCCAGGCAAACAGGGTATGGAGTGGACCTCCACCAAACTCCAGCAGACCTGCAGAAGAGGGGCCTGTTAGAAGGAAAACTAACAAACATAAAGAAGTAACATCAACATCAACAAATAGGGTGCCCACAAAAAAGGCCATCAGCATCCAAGATCAAAGGTAGATAAATCTACAAAGATGAAGAAAAACCACTGCAAAAATGCTGAAAATAACAAAAACCAGAATGCCTCTTCTCCAAATGATCGCAACTCCTCTCCAGCAAGGGCACAAAACCAGATGGAGAATGAGTTTGACCAATTGACAGAAGTAGGCTTCAGAAGCTGGGTAATAACAAACTCCTCTGAGCTAAAGGAGCATGTTCTAACCCAATGCAAGGAAGTGAAGAACCCTGAAAAAAGGTTACAGGAAATGCTAACTAGCATAACCAGTTTAGAGAAGAACATCAATGACCTGATGGAGCTGAAAAACACAGCACAAGAACTTCGTGAAGCATACACAAGTATCGACAGACAAATCAATCAAGCAGAAGAAAGGATATCAGAAATTGAAGATCAATTTAATGAAATAAAGTGTGAAGACAAGATTAAAGGAAAAAAAATGAAAAGTAATGAACAAAGCCTCCAAGAAATATGGGACTATGTGAAAAGACCAAACCTACATTTGACTGGTGTACCTGAAAGTGACGGTGAGAATGGAACCAAGGTGGAAAACACTCTTCAGGATATTATCCAGGAGAACTTCCCCAACCTAGCAATATAGGCTAACATTCAAATTCAGGAAATACAGAGAACACCACAAAGATACTCTTCCAGAAAGGCAACCCCAAGACACATAATCATCAGATTCTCCAAGGTTGAAACAAAGGAAATAATGTTAAGGGCATCCAGAAAGAAAGGTCAGGTTACCTATGAAGGGAAGCCCATCACACTAACAGCAGATCAATATGCCGAAACCCTACAAGCCAGAAGAGAATAGGGATCAATATTCAACATTCTTAAAGAAAAGAATTTTCAAACCAGAATTTCATATCCAGCCAAACTGTGTTTCATAAGCAAAGGAGAAATAAAATCCTTTACAGACAAGCAAATCCTCCTGAAGGATTTTGTCACCACTAGGCCTGCCTTACAAGAGCTTCTGAAGGAAGCACTAAATATGGAAAGGAAAAACTAGCACCAGCCACTGCAAAAAATACCAAATTATAAAGATCAATGACATTATGGAGAAACTGCATCAACTAATGTGCAAAATAACCAGCTAGCATCATGATGACAGGATCAAATTCACACATAACAATATTAACCTTAATGTAAATGGGCTAAATGCCTCAGTTAAAAGACACAGACTGGCAAATTGGATAAAGAGTCAAGACCCATTAGTGTGCTATATTCACGAGACCCATCTCACGTGCAAAGATACACATAAGCTCAAAATAAAGAAATGGAGAAATATTTACCAAGCAAATGGAAAATGGAAAGCAAAAAAAAAGAAAAGCAGGAGATGCAATCCTAGTCTCTGATAAAACAGACTTTAAATCAACAAAGATCAAAAGAGACAAAGAAGTGCATTACATAATGGTAAAGGGATCAATGCAACATGAAGAGCTAACTATCCTAAATATATATGCACCCAATACTGGAGCACCCAGATTCATTAAGTTCTTAGATATCTACAAAGAGACTTAGACTCCCACACAATAATAGTGGGAGACTTTAATACCCCATTGTCAATATTAGACAGATCAATGAGCAGAAAATTAACAAGAATATTCAGGACTTGAACTCAGCTCTGGAGCAAGCGGACTTAATAGATACATACAGAACTCCCCACCCCAAATCAACAGAATATACATTCTGCCCAGCACCATAAAGCACTTATTCTAAAATTGAGCACATAATTGGAAATAAAACACTCCTCAGCAAATGCAAAGAACAGAAATCGTAACAAACAGTCTCTCAGACCACAGTGCAATCAAATTAGAACTCAGGATTAGGAAACTCACTCAAAACTGCACAACTACATGGAAACTGAACAACATGCTCCTGAATGACTACTGGGTAAATAACAAAATTAAGGCAGAAATAAATAAGTTCTCTGAAACCAATGAGAACAAAGACACAACATACCAGAATCTCTGGAACACAGCTAAAGCAGTGTTTATAGGGAAATGTATAGCACTAAATGCCCACAACAGAAAGCAGGAAAGATCTAAAATTGACACCCTAACAACTAGAGAAGCAAGAGCAAACAAATTCAAAAACTAGCAGAAGACAAGAAATAACTAAGATCAGAGCAGAAACAAATGGAAAAACATTCCATGCTCATGGATGAAGGAGATAGAGACACGAAAAACCCTTCAAAACAATCAATGAATCCAGGAGTTGGTCTTTTGAAAAGATTAACAAAATATATAGGCCACTAGCTAGACTAATAAAGAAGAAAAGGGAGAAGAACCAAATAGACACAATAAAAGATGATAAAGGGGATATCACCACTGATTCCACAGAAATACAAACTACCATCAGAGAATACTGTAAACATCTCTACACAAATAAACTAGGAAATCTAGAAGAAATGGATAAATTCCTGGACATATACACCCTCCCAAGACTAAACCAGGAAGAAATCGAATCCCTGAATAGACCAATAACAAGTTCTGAAATTGAGGCAGTAATTAACAGCCTACCAACCAAAAAAAGCCCAGGACCAGACAGATTCACAGCCAAATCTTACCAGAGGTACAAAGAGGAGCTGGTGCCATTTCTTCTGAAACTATTCCAAACAACAAAAAAAGAGGGATTCCTCCCTAACTCATTTTATGAAGTCAGCATCACCCTGACACCAAAACCTGGCAGAGACACAACAAAAAAAGAAAATTTCAGGCCAATATCCCTGATGAACATCAATGTGAAAATCCTCAATAAAATACTGGCAAACCGAATCCAGCAGCACATTAAAAAGCTTATCCACCACTATCAAGTTGGCTTCATCCCTGGGATGCAAGGCTGGTTCAACACACGCAAATCAATAAATGTAATCCATCACATAAACAGAACCAATGACAAAAACCACATGATTATATCAATAGATGCAGAGAAGGTCTTCGATAAAATTCAACACCCCTTCATGCTAAAAACACTCAATAAACTAGGTATTGATGGAACAAATCTCAAAATAACAAGAGCTATTTATGACAAACCCGTAGCCAATATCATACTGAATGGGCAAAAGCTGGAAGCATTCCCTTTGAAAACTGGCACAAGACAAGGATGCCCTCTCGCATCACTCCTATTTAACATAGTGTTGGAAGTTCTGGCCAGGGCAATCAAGCAAGAGAAAGAATTAAAGGGTATTCAAACAGGAAGTAAGGAAGTGAAATTGTCTCTGTTTGCAGATGACATGATTATATATTTAGAAAACCCCATCTTCTCAGCCCAAAACTCCTTAAGCTGATAAGCAACTTCAGCAAAATCTCAGGATACAAAACCAAGGTGCAAAAATCACAAGCATTCCTATATACCAATAACAGACAAACAGAGAGCCAAATCATGAGTGAACTCCCATTCAAAATTGCTACAAAGAACATAAAATACTGAGGAATACAACTTACAAGGGTTATGAAAGACCTCTTCAAGGAGAACTACAAACCACTGCTCAAGGAAATAAGAGAGGACCCAAACAAATGGAAAAACATTCCATGCTCATGGATAGGAAAATCAATATCGTGAAAGTGGCCATACTGCTCAAAGTAATTTATATATTCAATGTTATTCCCATCAAGCTACCATTGACTTTCTTCAAAGAATTAGAAAAAACTGCTTTAAATTTCATATGGAACCAAAAAAGAGCCTGTATAGCCAAGACAATCTTAAGCAAAAAGAACAAAGCTGGAGGCATCATGCTACCTGACTTCAAACTATACTACAAGGCTACAGTAACCAAAGCAGCATGGTACTCCTACAAGGCTACAGTAACCAAAACAGCATGGTACTGGTACTAAAACAGATATATAGACCAATGGAACAGAATAGAAGCTGCAGAAATTAACCACACATTTACAACCACCTGATCTTTGACAAACCTGACAAAAACAAGAAATGGGGAAAGGATTTCCTATTTAATAAATGGTGCTGGGAAAACTGGCTAGCCATATGCAGAAAACTGAAACTGGACCCCTTCCTTACACCTTATACAAAAATTAACTCAAGATGGATTAAAGACTTAAACATAAGACCTAAAACCATAAAAACCCTAGAAGAAAACCTAGGCAATACCATTCAGGATATAGTCATGGGCGAAGACTTCATGACTGAAACACCAAAAGCAGTGGCAACAAAAGCCAAAATTGACAAATGGGATCTAATTAAACTAAAGAGCTTCTGCACAGCAAAAGAAACTATCATCAGAGTAAACAGGCAACCTACAGAATGGGAGAAAATTTTTGCAATCTATCCATCTGACAAAGGGCTAATATCCAGAATCTACAAGGAACTTAAACAAATTTACAAGTAAAAAACAAATGACCCCATTAAAAAGTGGTGAAGGTATGAAGAGACACTTCTCAAAAGAAGACATTTATACAGCCAACAAACATATGAAGAAAAGCTCAGCATCACTGGTCATCAAAGAAATGCAAATCAAAACCACAATGAGATACCATCTCATGCCAGTTAGAATGGCGATCATTAAAAAGTCAGGAAATAACAGATGCTGGAAAGGATGTGGAGAAATAGGAACGCTTTTACACCGTTGGTGGGAATGTAGATAAGTTCAACCATTGTGGAAGACAATGTGGTGATTCCTCAAGGATCTAGAACCAGAAATACCATTTGACTCAGCAATCTACCAGGTATATACCCAAAGGATTATAAATCATTCTACCACAAAGACACATACACATGTATGTTAACTGCAGGGCTATTCACAATAGCAAAGACTTGGAACCAAACCAAATGCCCATCAATGATAGAATGGATAAAGAAAATGTGGCACATATACACCATGGAATACTATGCAGCCATAAAAAAACAATGAGTTCATGTCCTTTGTGGGGACATGAATGAAGCTGGAAAACATCATTCTCAGCAAACTAACAGAGGAACAGAAAACCAAACACCACATGTTCTCACTCATAAGTGGGAGCTGAACAATGAGAAAGCATGGACACAGGGAGGGGAACATCACACACTGGGACCTGTCGGGGTGTGGGGGGCAAGGGGAGGGAGAGCATTAGGACAAATACCTAATATATGTGGGGCATAAAACCTAGATGATGGGTTGATAGGTACTGTAAACCACCATGGCACATGTATACCTATGTAACAAACCTGCACGTTCTGCACATGTATTCCAGAACTTAAAGTTTAAAAAAAAAAAAATGTCAACGAGTTCAAGGTCTGAATTCCTATATGACTATTTTATTTTTCAAGGAACACACGGATAAAGAAAATTCATCAGTCCTATGTGCTGCTCCTTAAAGCAGTGGTTTCCTTTTTTGTTTTGTTTTGTTTTTTGAGACGGAGTCTCACTCTGTTGCCCAGGCTGGAGTGCAACGGCATGACCTCAGCTCACTGCAACCTCTGCCTCCCAGGTTCAAACGATTCTCCTGCCTCAGCCTCCCAAGTAGCTGGGATTTCAGGCACCCTCTACCACACCAGGCTATTTTTTTGTATTTTTAGTAGAGACAGGGTTTCACCACGTTGGCCAGGCTGGTCTAAAACTCCTGACCTCAGGTGATCCACCCGCCTCGGCCTGCCAAAGTGCTGGGATTATAGGCGTGAGCCACTGTGTCCAGCCTAAAGCAGTGGTTTCCAAACAATCTCTCCTATCTTAGAATCATCTGGATAGACTCTTTTGTTAAATATCCATATTCTCAGGTGCTACTCCCAGAGATTCTTAGTCAGTAGGTCTAGGGTAGGTCTCATGGATACACGTTTTTGATATGCAAATCTAACACACAGCCAAGTTTGAGAACCACCCATGTGATAGACATTGTTCATTGTGACCACAGTAACAGAACTCCAGAATGTTCCAGAAAAACATGGCTTCCTTGAGTAAAATCTATCTGTTCCAGGCTCTCTTGGACCTAGGTGGCAGCTAAGGGTATCCCTGTAACTAAGTTGTGTCAACAGGATCTAAAAGGATCTCAAAAGTGTGAAATTTCCAAGATACGTTCTTTAAGGAAAGTGATATGTCCCACCTTAACACTTCTTTCCTGCCAGCTGGAATGTGGACAATGCAGCTAAAGCTCTGACAATCATTATAGGTCATGAGATGACCTTGGGAATGTCAATCAAGCAGGCTGGGGTGGAAGATAAAGAAATCCCAAATCCCCAATACTGCCATCCCTACACTGATGGCCTCCAGACATCTTAAACACAATGAGAAAGAAGATGCAAATCTTGCTTAAGCCAGTGTTAGTTGGGATTTTTGATAACCTGCAGTGAAATCTAAGACTGATACAACTAACTACATTAGAATTTCCCTCAAGTTCCAATATCCATTGTCACCACTGAAATAGTACAAGGCAGGAACTTGATTTTTTTTTTTTTCTTTTGAGACGGAGTTTTGCTCTGTCGCCCAAGCTGGAGTGCGGTGGCATGATCTTGGCTCACTGCAATCTCCACTTCCTGGGTTTAAACAATTCTCCTGCCTCAGCCTCCCAAGTAGCTGGGACTACAGACGTGCGCCACCACATCCGGCTAATTTTTGCCGTTTTTAGTAGAGACGGGGTTTCACCATGTTGGCCAGGATGGTCTCGATCTGTTGACCTTGTGATCCACCCACCTCAGACTCCCAAAGTGCTGGGATTACAGGCATGAGCCACTGTGCCGGGCCCAGAACTTGATTTTAATCCACAGTTTGCAAATGAGGAAACAGCCACAGAAAAGTGATCTTACTTGCTCAAAGCCACATAGCTATTAAACTAGAAATGGGGCCAGGATTTAGACTCACAACTCCCAGCTTCAAAAGCCAGTGGTCTTTGGTCTACACAGTTGTGCAGGGGACTCCCAAATTACAATGAGTATTTCTCAGAAGACTGAGCAGGGGAGTGAAACTCTCCTGGCTAGAGAGATTACAGAAGGAAGAGAAATGTCCCCACAAACATAACTCATTTTCTCTTTTTTATGCCTTCTTTTCCCCTTTTCCTTTTTTATTTTTCCCCTCCTCGATTCTTATTTGTTCTTTAGGTTCTACGTCATAATAGTGTAAATACGCTTGGGGAAAAAATTTGCTCGTTTTGGGCCATCTCACCTGGGTAGCAGAGTTCCCATCCAAACTAACCCTTTCTAAGCCAACACCATGGCTGTGATCTGCTAGCAGAGAACCTGAAAGAAATCAAATATGCCTTCACCAAGGCAAGAACAGAAGATCCCTAAATCAGGGCCCTCCCCAGACCAGCCAAGACCAAAGGAATTTGTTAACGTGGCTGAATGCCCGTTTTCATACATAGAGATATTAAGTAACAGAAGCCACTGACAGTGGTTGTCAAAGACTAAAGGGCACTGGGCCTGGCATACAGTCAGGGCTGAATAAATGTGCAGCACTTATCACGTCCTGACATTTCTATTTATTTATTTGTTTATCATCTCTCCCCCTACCTCTGATGACAGAATGTAAGAACCAGAGGGAAGGGGGTTCTGTCTTTTTTGTTGTTGTTCACTGCTGTTTCCCAACACATAAAACGGTGAGATACAAAACACAAGTGCAATATGTTTGCTGAATGAATGGATAAATGAATGAATGATGATGATGGAGTAGAACCACCTCCTCGCCCAGGTTCTCTGGGCTTGGCTGAAGGACCAACTTGTGACATCCCGAATCCTGCTATGATGGACGTTTGTTTCACATCGTTCCTACTCATATGACACATTCCTCATTGGACATCCTCTGTCAGATGCTCTCCACCTCTCCACCCATTCATTCTTCAACCAGGCTTGAGAAACCTGAGAAATGCTCCTATCCTCAGGGGCTCTCCTTGTCCTCCTCCCTCACCACTGAACTTCCGAAGAACTTAGTCTACATCACTGAGGAAGCCATTTTTTAGTGACATTGGATAGTCTCATTGGATAGTATCACCAATGTTACTAATAACCCCATTCACTAGAATAGCATACTACAGTTTGCAAAGTGTTCTCTTTAGGAATTTTGAAGTCTAACCACTCTTTATTCCAGAAAATGGAATAAAGAAACAGCAGGTCCTATCTATGTTTAACTAAGAATAGTAAAAACTAACCATAATTTTGAAAATGTACTATGTACTAGGTGCTAGTCAAGCCTTTATATGGCCATCCTGTTTAATTCTCACAAATACTCCATGAAGCAGGTATTATTTCCTGAAGTTTACTGATGAGACACCTGGAGTTCACAGAAGTTATGCAACTGGATCAAGGGTACTCTCTGCATAAATCACTAAAGCTGGAATATGAATTCAGTCTTGCCCATCTCTCAAAAGGCCTTCCTATGAATAGGCATGCTCTAATTCATCTCCACCATGAGAACTGGAAACAGTGGGGAATGAGTGTATGTGTGTTCACTGCACATAGAAGCGAGGATGCAGGTATTTGAGGAAATAGAGGACAATACATATCCCACATTTCCAAAGAGCTGCTAAGAAAGAAAGCATACCCTAAAAGGGGAGAAGTGTTATTAAGCTATAAAAGTTCAAATTACTTCTTTAGATAAGGAACAAGTCTGTGGTTCTGAATCGGAGAGGCTGTTTATACAGTGAAGTGATAATGAGGTCTAAGAGAACTGCCCAACTGGGCCACAACTCCAGGTGGGCCATTCACACTGTAGTCTAAGAAACAGGGGCCTACAGGATGACAACTAGGTGTAGAAACCCTGCGCATGTCAAAATGAACCACACAGAAACAAGCGGTAGGTTCCATCAGTGAGCTCCTCTTAATATCTGTAGATTACGCCTTCTTATCCCCATTTTCAGATGGGAAAACGGAGGCTCAGAGAGGCTAAATGACTTCTCAGGCCATTCAGCAAAGTTAATGAGCAAGCCAGACTTACAGACCGGGCTAGAATCAAGAATGCCAGCTCTTGGCATCTGGCTGTGTTTCCAGGAGGCATTTGCAAGGCGGGAGGGCAATCGGGACTTTGGACAACTTCCTCCCCAGGCTCCAGGTGCCCTTTACCTCGCATTTCTCCACGACCGGCTGCTGCCCACACTCGGAGCTGTTGCCTGCCACGATGCCAGCCCGAAGGTTCTCGCTGTCTCCAGTGCCCTCCTCCATGGAGTAGGTCTTGGAGTGGTTGCCTCGGCGATGGGCTGGGGCTCGGCCCTGGGCCAGGCTGAGCTGCCTGCGGAGGGCGCGGTTCTCCGCCTCCACCTCGCGCATGCGCACCTCCAGGCTCTCGCGCTCCCGCTGGCTGGAGGCCGTGTACCTGGGGCTGTGTGCCTGGGACTCCAGCGGAGACAGAGACACGGGCTTTCCATCTGGGGAGCGAAACACCAGGGAAGCGTTAACCTGGATGAACCATGCCTCAAGCCCCTCCAAGTTCCCCAGACATCCCTTACTACATGGCGAGGCTCCTTGCACAATCCCGTGTTTAAGGAAAACAGATGGAAAGTGAGTTACAAATAAACGCATCCAGATTGAACTGGGAACAAAGTTGAGAACAGAACAATTTATTATGGCGATAAAAGCTAATATGCCTTTTAGAGAAGGCAATCATAATAAAATTGTTTCTAATTAAATGCACTGTCTTCCTCTCCCTACTTGGCATGTTTCTAGGTAGGCTTCTTAACAATAAAGAATTATGAATACAAAGTGGGGGGATTGCGGAGAAAGACAAGGGAGGGGAGAAGGAGTACCAGGAATTGGAGGAGAGCAAGAGGAAGAGAAAGAGTAAAAAGAAAAAAATAATAGGCCAGGCGCGGTGGCTCACGCCTGTGATCCCAGCACTTTGGGAGGCCAAGACGGGCGGATCACGAGGTCAGGAGATCGAGATTATCCTGGCTAGCACGGTGAGACCCCGTCTCTACCAAAAATACAAAAAAAAAAAAAAAAAAAAAAATTAGCCGGGCTTGGTGGCACACGCCTGTAGTCCCAGCTACTCAGGAGGCTGAGGCAGGATAATGGCATGAATCCAGGAGGCGGAGCTTGAAGTGAGTCAAGATCGCACCACTGCACTCCAGCCTGGGCCACAGAGTGAGACTCCGTCTCAAAAAAAAAAAAAGAAAGAAAAGAAAAAAGATAATAATAATGACTAAGTTTATTGAGCTTTTCCTATGCAAACTCCTATACATCTTTCAAATCCTGTTTTAAAAGCATCACCTCTCAGGGGAAACCTTCCTCCATTTGCAGGCAAGATATCCTTCCACATATTGCAAAATAATTTGTATGCAGCGCTATGAAAACATGTATCTGCCATACTGTATTTGGTAAACAGCTTTACTAAATGTTGCCTATGAAGAGTGGGAGTTCAATGTGGGCAAAGGCGGGTCTTACCTGTCTTTGTGGTAACATGTCACAAGGTCTGAGAAATGCTGGAAGGGTGGGTGCATGGCTCCATGCCAAGAATAAAATATTAAAAGCAACAAGGAAAAAAGAAGTAGAAGCATGACCCATCTCACGGTTTTCCCAAAAAAAGGTTAACCATTAAAGTGAGCGCCAGCAACACTCCATGTAACAATCATACAACCCTGCAATAAAAACTGAGGCACAGCCGGGTGTGGTGGCTCATGCCTGTAATCCCAGCATTTTGGGAGGCCAAGGCGGGCAAATCATGAGGTCAGGAGATCGAGACCATCCTGGCCAAGCTGGTGAAACCCCGTCTCTACTAAAATACAAAAAGTTAGCCAGGCATGGTGGCATGCACCTGTATAGAGTCCCAGCTACTCGTGAGGCTGAGGCAGGGAAATTGCTTGAACCCTGGAGGAAGGGGTTGCAGTGAGCCAAGATTGCATCACTGCATTCCAGCCTGGCGACAGAGCAAGACTCTGTCTTAAAACAAAAAACAAAAACAAAAACAAAAACACAAAAAACTGAGGCACAGAGAGGATAAGCAGGTCTCTCAATGTGACGCCACCAGAATGGTGGTGCCAGAATTCGCACCCAGGTCTCTCTGATATCTGGGCCTGTACACTCTCCACTTCAATAAACTTTCATTATAGGCTATTCAGAGAGCTAACATTAAAAAAAACACTTATTAGTATAAAAACCCCATCTCCCAAGGATACTTATATCACCTTGTATACAGTAGGTGCTCAAGGCATGCTTACTGTTCAGGAGTCCCAGTGGCACAAGGCATACCCAAAGCTATCACTTATTTCTGTTTCCACTCTGCAGAAATCCTGGGCTCCAGAGACATTTACAGCCACCTCAGGGGTTACCAAGCAAAAAAAGCGTATCTCTAGAAAATCATCCTCTCTCAGCTGCCTGTCAAAAAAACGCTCCTCTTTTTCCATACTTCAAGTTTTTCCTTCCTGCCCAGACCCCTGAGCTTCAAAACTGTCCCAGAGAGTCTCTGTGACTCACAAACTTGAGGATCAAAGAATGTGATGAATTACACCCTGCAGGTCTCACTTGTGCTTGTGTCGGCCTCTGCCCAGGGCTTTCTGATGTATCTTTGGACCTTAACAAATATGACTCATTTTTTTCCCTCTTAATCACCTCAGGGTTAAACGCCTAAGCGCCTGGTCTTCTCCTATCAATGTAACAAATATGACTCAATGAATTGCACTGCCTGGGACCACAAATCAAAGGCCGACACAGAATCGGTAGGGGACGTGAAATCACAGGTTGATTAGGGTTGCATTGTCACCGACTGGCCAATTACAAGCTTCAACCCAAGCTTTTGAAACCTGTCTCCCTGTTTGGTACAACTGAGAATGAAAAAGAATAGGCAGCTATTAATAATTGCGTTTTCTCAACCAACATCGACCCTTTGAGCAGGGGTGGGTAAAGATGAACCTCTGGCTTCCTTGGGAATTACACCTTCTGTAGTGTCTATCATGGATCTGCACCACGCTAGGTGGTTCATGCTGATAATGCCTTAGGTTGCTATCAGTACAATGAAGTAGTAATAGTTATCCCTATTACTGATGCAGAAACCGAGACTAAAGTTTAAACCGTGTTCCTACTATGTTGCAGCTTGACTGTAAACAAGGTCTCCTGGACTTTGAGCTCAGCTATGCTCCTGCATTTATGTGCTAAGTTAGAGGTAAAGATGCTCTGGAGACTGAGAGGGTCTTCCTTCTCAGGAAAGGATTTTGGAGCATTCGGGCAGAAATGCAGGAAGCTCAACAGGGTCTCAGGGTCTCTAGAAAATTAACAAATGGGACCTATGAGTTTCGTCTTTGGAGGAGTTACATCAATGCTCTGAGCTTCGATTTTCTCTTCCGTGAAATGGGAACACAAAATGTTCCAGTAAGAGTGATGGGAGGCTTAAGCAAGATAACAAAATACAGAGCACTGTGTCCCTTATTGGGAGGTGCTCGGCATCAGTGAGTTCCTGTGACCCTTTCTCAGTGAAGGAAGGTGATGTCATGGGTAAGATGAGTTGATGATGTAATTTAAGGTGTAAAGCACGGTGTATTTTCAGAACACAGAGTTGTTCTGTGTGTTGTATAGGGGAATAAGCAGTCAACAGACCTTGGCTTCCTTTGAGATACACTCCGAGGGGAGGCACTGCTGAGCTTCCTGCCTTCATCCTTAGTCGGGTCATGGTTCATCCTTAAGAACATGGAGGAGCAGGCAGGCAGGCTTCACCAAAGAGGCCAGGTCACATTCTCTAGCCCCTCTACTGAAAGTCCCATATTTTAAACATTTACGTAAACTATGATTGTCTGTTTGTGGGCTTAAGAGAAATGCTATCGACATCCTGTGTCCATTTCTCCCCTGCTTTAGACCCCAAATGGTTTTAACCAAATTTAACTCTCAAAGACGTGCAGGGGTTTTCCCACTTTTAAAAGCCCTATAGATTTGTCACCAGTGAAGCCACAACTAAATAATTAATGTCAGGTCTCAGAGGAACCAATGTTGAAAAAAGCAACGTTCATGCTGTGCCCAACTCCTGGCATGGAGGAAGTGCTCAATTAATGGCAGAATTGTCGTTTCCGGTTTGTTTGTTTTAAAGGTCCATTATCTTGAGCCAGCCCCTTCCTTTTCCTCAAGCCAGTTTCGCCTTCTGAAAGGCGGGGCCCTGGAGATGTGCTCCCAGTCCCTTCTCAGCTCTAACTCTCCGTAGCTGTGTGGTCCAGATGATTCCAACACCGCATGATCGGAGTGAATAGTGGGCCCTGCTGCCTTGCCAGATTCACAGCTCATTCTTGTTTTATTCATCCTGACTCTTGCTTTTATTCCTGACTATTCCTTTTTCTGGCTCCTGATCTCTTTGCTCAGGCTTCTCCTGACTCTCTGGGAGCAGAAGGAGAGGGGGTCAGGGTAGTGAACAGCCAGCCTCCTTACGTTTCTCTGTTACGCTTTACAGGCACTCGTCCCTCCCAGGAACGCTCCTCAACCTTTGTGTATAGGTTGTAGTTATAAAGCCCATTACATACGATTTTATGGCTATGTAAACAACTGTGCCCACACTGGTATTTCTCAAACTACCAGTGGTGAAGACAGCAAGAGAGGCATGGAAGCACAAGAAGCTTGGGTGAAGAACCAGTTTTTCTCCCTCCCCCAATCCATCCTGGATAAAAATTTGCCCCTAAAACTCAAAGGTAAAACAGAGCTTGGCCCATGTGTAACTCATCACTTGAATTAAACAAACTGGTCTACACTACGTTAATCAAGACTATTGATCATACACTTGATGCTGGCCACAAAGTCCATTTGCTCTAGATGTTTCTAAAATGCTTAGTCTCAAGTTCCATATGTATCTTGTTGCAGACCAGCAACAGTTTGAGGATATGTTAATTTTATGTGTCAACTCAACTGGGCCAGGTGGTACCCAAATATGTGATCAAACATCATTTTGGGTGTTTTTTTTTAAAGGTGTTTTTGGATGAGGTTAACATTTAAATTGGAGACAGAGTAAAGCAGGTGTCCTCCCCTGGTGTGGGTTGGCTACCTCCCATTAGTTGAAAGCATGAATAGAACAAAAATGCTGACCATCCTCCAAATTCAAGAGAACTCATCTTGCCTGACAGCCATTGAATTGGGACATCATCTTTTTCTTGCCTTCAAACTCAAACTGAATCATCAGATCTTCCTGGGTCTCGAGCCTGCTGGAATTTGGACTGGAACTACACCATGAGATCTCCTGGTTCTCAGGCTTTCAGACTCAGACTAGAACTACACATCGGCTCTCCTGGGTCTCCAGCTTGCTGACTCAACCTGCAGATCTTGGAACTTGTCAGCTTCCATAATCATGCAAGCCAATTCCTTACAATAAACATAGCTGTATATGCACACTCTATTGGTTCTGCTTCTCTAAAGAGCCCTGACAAATACAAGGACGAACAACGGCCTGCAGATCACACCTTGAGGGGCACCGCCCAATCTCTAGTCTCCATCCCCAGGTCCTGGCATGCTCCCTATACTTAACAAGCATTTGAGGAAGAGAGAAAAAGAAGAACTAACACCTAGAACTTTCTGTTAAAAAATGGCGTAAAATGCCTAGCACATCATAAACTGACAGTTATTTTAAAAGACATCTCATTATAATATTAAATGCTGGGGAAGAGGGAGAGAGAACTGAGAAAAGCAAACAAATCAAGTAGATTAGTAAGAGCATGGGATTTGGAGTAAGAAAGAGCTGAGCTTGAATTATGGTTCTTCCACTTACTAATAAATAACTTAGGCAAAATACTTAACTTTTCTGTGACTCAGTGTCTTATGTAAAATGGGGGACATGGGAGCATAAGCATGAGTATGAGTGTGTGTGTGTGTGTGTGTGTGTGTGTACACACACAAATATTACTTCATATCAGGCTTACACAGAGTAGATACTTGTATTAGTCAATTTTCACGCTGCTGATAAAGACATAGCCGAGACCGGGTAATTTATAACAAACAAGAGGTTTAATGGACTCACAGTTCCTCATGGTTTAGGAGGCCTCACAATTATGGTGGAAGGTGAGGGAAGAACAAAGGCACATCTTACGATGGTGGCAGGCAAAAAGAGAATGAGAGTGAAGCGAAAGGGGTTTCCCTTATAAAACCATCGGATCTTGTGAGACTTATTCACTACCATGAGAACAGTATAAGGGAACCATCCCCATGATTCAATTATCTCCCACTGCATCCCTCCCACAACACGTGGGAATTATGGGAGCTATAATTCAAGATGAGATTTGGGTGGGGACACAGCCAAACCATATCAATACTCAAACTCTCTGCTGTTCTCCCAGCCCAAGCCCACTAAAGCTCCAGGCAGGGCACATAAAGGCAGAAGTGGATAGGATCCCTTGCATGTAAGTGCCTTTACCTTTGTTTCTCTATTACCTTTCCTTCCAGGTTTCTACTCTTTAGATAGACACAGTCTATGTATGAACATGATGTATCGTTCTATCACGGAATACGTGTGTGTGTTGATCTGCGGTTCAGCCCACTTTCAGCTTAAAATGTCAAACAAGACATTATTCAAAAACTAAGCTGACAACATCATCCTCCTCTCTGCAAAACTTCTCAACAAACATGAATTTATCATCGACTCTGAATCTCTGAATCCACTTGAGATGAATGTTCTGAATTAAGAATCAAAACATCTAAGATTCAGAACAAAGAAGGTAAATTGAAAATCAACCTCCGTGCAGTGCACTGACAGAGATTAGGGACTTACCATCCAAAATGTCCTAAGTGATGATCTCAATCAATCTGAATGTGCTGAGTATCTCTGGATCTCTCCAGAGTGCTGGCATCTGGTACTGCATGTGGGATCCACCACTTTGAAATGAATAGGACTGGGACTTATTAATGCAGGCAGGGCCAGGGTCTGAATGGGCCTCCCATGAAGGGGGCTCAGACCCTTTCAGGGGTGACAAACCCAGATCTCTCTAGTCTAGGAAAGCAAACTCTTGCACTTAGTGCCAGATTTCAGGAAAGCTGTCCGGTTGCATCATCCTGCCCGTGATAAAGACACTACATCCCTAACCTTTATATGGCAAAATCTCCCTACGTACAATCTGTCGCTGAAGCCTGCCAATTCTTTCTTCCTGATGTTTGAAGCACTTGCTCTTCCCATTTGATTTCAAACATCTCATCTGAAGCCAAGCCTCTTAATCTTATTCTAAAACTGGGGTCATCAAACTTTTTCTGTAAACATCCAGAGAGTCAATGTGCTTTACTTCGCAGGCTATGCTATCTCTGCTTCAAGCACTCGACTGCCATTGTAGCATAAAAGCGGCCACAGAAATACACAACAAATGGCTGTGGCTGTGTTCCAGTCAAATTTTATTTCCAAACACAAGCAGAGGGCCAGATCAGGCATACTTTTTGGCCATAGATTATGGATCCTGTCCTAGAACATTGTGTGGGTCTCCTGGGCTAGTCCCCCTGCCTCCAATTTCTCCCTGTTCTTGTCAGCTCACCCGCAGGTGCCATGGATAACATTCTTCAATCCTACTTCCACCATGTTTGCAGTCTGATAATGCACAAAAACAACTCTGTCTACTTCAAGGTCATCCATCAAATTCAACAAACACTTGGTCAGTTCCCCCTGAGTACATGTCATTGGGTGCTGTGTCTGCGTCATCTCATTTTAATTTATGCAAGGCTGTCATGAAGTGGGTGTTCTCACTATTTCCATTTGACTAATAAAAAAAAAAAAGAGAGAGAGAAACAGGCACATGATTTAACTAGTTCCATGTCATCCCAGCAACAATGGCAGAGGGAGAGTCTTGAACCCAGGTTCACTGGTTCCAGATAAATGGCTCTTTCCGCACCAAACCGGAATGTCTCCTGTTCAACACTCTCCGAACAAGTCCAGCCTAATTTGTGGTTGCGGTTGTTGTTTCTGCTTCATTCCCTGGTCCTTCAGGCCGGTGGTTCTCAATCTGGGCTGCCATTAAAAAACTTGGGAAACTTAAAAGTATGAATGTGCACAGGTCCCAACCTAGATGAATTCATATAGCATCTCTGGAGATGGGGGTTGAGTTATCAGCATTTTAAAAAAATTTTTAATTTAATTTTAAGTTCCGGGATACATGTGCAGGACGTGCAGGTTTGTTACATAGGTAAACATGTGCCACAGTGGTTTGCTGCACAGATCAACCCATCACCTAGGTATTAAGCCCAGCATCCATTAGCTACTCTTCCTGATGCTCTCCCTCCCCCACCAACTCCCCAACAGGCCCCAGTGTGTGTTGTTCCCCTCCTTGTGTCCATGTGCTCACTGTTCAGCTTCCACTTATGAGTGAGAACATGCGGTATTTGGTTTTCTGTTCCTGTGTTACTCTGCTGAGGATAATGGCTTCCAGCTTCATCCATGTCCATGCAAAGGACATTATCTCATTCCTTTTTATGGCTGCATAGCATTCCATGGTGTATATGTACCACATTTTCTTTATCGGATCTATCACTGATGGGCATCAGGGTTGATTCCAGTCTTTGCTATTGGGAATAGTGCTGCAATAAACATATGTGTGCATGTATCTTTGTAATAGAATGATTTATATTCCTTTGGGTTTTCAGCATTTTTAAAAGCAGCCACTCCCATGGGATTCTCATGTGTAATCAAGGCTGAGAAATGCTGGCTGAGGCATTTCCCCAGACTCTCTAACTTAGATGCAAAGGAAGTCTTAGCATTGCCACACTTAATTATAGTATTGCTCTGACCCTGCACTCCATTTCCCTTACACAAGCCTCTACTGTACTCTTTCAGCAGCTCCCATCATGTGACCCAGACCCACATGATTTCCTGGTATTGTAGCTCCTCCAAGCATAGGGCCTGCTTTGCTCCTCGGCATCGCCCTGCTTCCTGGAAGACAGTCTCCTTCAAAAGCAGTTCCCTTCTAGCCCAGCTGCCTGACTATCCAGCTTCCCTGGTTTCTGGCTCCCTTCTCTTGACCAATCACAGGTCACCTTATTCCAATATATGTTTCAATTTTTCATTTTCCATATGAGACTATATTCATTGAGCAATTTGTAATTTTTGTTAGAAAATGCCCTCCTTTTAATTAACATAAAGATTTCACACCCTCATTCAATGCCAAATATCTAATATCATTTGATATTTCAAAGTAAATTAAATATTGCAGCCAAAGTCATTTTAGAAAAATTTAGAAAACTCAGTTTGATCTTAAAAGTTAATTTTGATCATGAGATGTCCACAGGGGGGCTCAGTCTGCCAACGTGTCATCAGCTTTTCTTTTCTAGGCAGTTTATAAGTCACAGCAAGACACAGGTCCAGGCTGAGCCATTTTCTTAAGTTTCAAAAGCATGGAATCAGATTTGCTGTGGGAAGGAAAATGGCAATGATGACACACAAAGGCTGCTCGCTTTTTATGAGGTACACAGGGAATGTTTTGCCCCAAAATTCCCCTAAGTGATTTTCTGGAAGTTATCTTTGGCAACCAAAGCAAACTTGAGTTCCAGCAAAGGCCCTAGAGACAGATCTTCTGACAAAGATGGAAGAACAGTTTATAAAAAAAAAAAAATGGAGAGTTCCTCACTAGCTTCTAAAAAGAATTTGCAACCACAGTGCCAGGGAAAGAGGCCTGGATTCACTGCACCATAATAGGCTGAATGAGATCTGACTTTTGTCTTCCATAAAATCATTTCCAAGAATGTTAGCTTAAAGAGCTTCATTAAGTCAAGAAAATGAAGACATTTTTAGCATCAATTTTCTGTACCTATACCTGGGTTTAGACTATAAATGCTTGAAGTGTGTTCTAACGAGCAATGATACCAGTTTTTGTCTCTTGAAACTTCAGGTTCAATGATTTCAAAGCTTCAAACATTTTGTTGTGTGTGTGTGTGTATGTGTGTGTGTGTGTGTTTGTTTGCCAAATATGCTAAGTTTTGAAAGTTGGAGGCAGTTGGTCTTTGAACTGCTGTTACCATGGTGGGGCAACCATGTCTTCCTGCTTCTATAACTGGCCCGTCATATACCCAAGGAGTCTGAGTATAGACAAAAGGGCTTTGTTAGTAGCATTCGAATCGTCACCAAACAAGGCCAAAAAAGATAATGTATTTAGTGCTCTGTTTCCTAGAAAAATGGAAGGACTTGACAGCAGAGTGAAGGTCTTCTCTTAGATCACCAGGTGGTTTAGAAAACCATCATTGGAGGGTAATGATAACAGTGTATACTAGAAAAGGTGAATAGATATTCACTGCAAATCCTGACAATTGATTTGTGTGTGAGAGCACAGTAAATTCACATTCCAGTCATCTTTGAAGAGCCTCTGCCCCCAGTTAGCCCCTAAACTTCAATCACTTTTTACACAGCCTCAAGGACCTCACCAGCATTAGTGACGGTCTCCAATGGTTGAGTCTGAGAAAGCAGCCTTTCTCCTTCCCCAGTTTCTTGAGTCCTATTTCATACATATGCAATAGTTGGACACAATCCCCTTTGTTGGTAGATTCATCAAAACTAAAAGCTAAACAACCATAACGATTTTATCCTTTGCAAAGCATCAACTGAGTGTTCTCAATGTGGCTATTTACTATAAAATCAGATGCAGAAATACTATAGAATTTCTTAATTTTCTCTTTAGCAGCACTCAAGATGAAAGATTTCATAAGTGTTTTTTCCACTGATTTAATTTTTTAAAACCTTTGCAATAAATGTGTTATTTGATATGAAATATTCATAGCGCTTATAAAATCCCACTAAAATGTTCCAAGAGTGAGGCGAATCACACGTGCTGAGAAGAATCATATTTTACAGTAAAAATTTTTAATGAGGTTTGATTTTTTTTTGTAGCTAAAATCTTGTTCAAATCAAAAGACCCACATGGGATGATTTTTTATCAAAGATTTTTAATTTTATTTTGCATTCATCATACTAAGTATGTTGAAAACTATCCTTTTCTCACTTTGTGAATCTATACTTGCTGTAAGCCTCAAGCTGTCATTCTTGTTGGCCATATTTATTTACCAAAAAAGGTTCTGTGATTTTTTTTTTTTGAGCCAGGGTCTCGCTCTGTTGCCCAGGCTGGAGTACAGGGGCTCAATCTTGGCTCACTGCAACCTCCACCTCCCAGGTTCAAGCGATTCACTTGCCTCAGCCTCCCAAGTAGCTGGGATTACAGGCACACCACCACGCTTGGCTAATTTTTGTATTTTTAGTAGAGACGGGGTTTCATCATGTTGGCCAGCCTGTTCTCGAACTCCTGACCTCAAGTGATCCATCTGCCTCAGCCTCCCAAAGTGCTGGGATTACAGATGTGAGCTTCTGCACCTGGCATTTCTGTGATTTTTTTTTTTTTTAAATGAGGAGCACTGACAATAATGTCTGGTTTGGGTTACAGAGGATGAAAGATTTCAACGGCAAACAGCAGCTATTTGAGGACGCCAGACAAATCAGCAAAGCCCTGACCCCATTCATTCCTGCTCCTTGGGCTTCTGTGCCCCTCCTGCTTCACTTGAGGGGTGAAATATCCAAGTGAAATTCAGATCTACAGAGAAGAGTTAGGGACCCTCATCAAAAAGGATCCAACAGAATGATGACCTTACATCATGAGTGTGTCTTTAATTGGACTGCATCAGAATTGAACTATGGTGTTCTGCTGTCCTCGGGAGGGAGGGAGACTACCAGATAACCCACTCAGACTTTGATATCCTTCTCTGTATTTGGAAGACAGTTGTTCCATGAATATCTTGGGACTGTAAGAAGAAAACTGAATGTAAAACATGACTAAAAGTCTAGAGCAGGGGTGTCCAATCTTTTGGCTTCCCTGGGCCACACTGGAAGAAGAATTGTCCTGGGCCACACATAAAATACACTAACACTAAGGACAGCTTAGGAGCAAAAAAAAAAAAAAAAAAAAGGAAAAGAATCTCATAGTGTTTTAAAAGTGTTGGGCCACATTCAAAGCTGTCCACAGGTGGGATAAGCCTGGTCCAGAGAGCGTTCTAGAGTGTTCTTTAAGCTATGCGTCAGGGAGAGTAGTCAGTTTGCCTATCTGACCACTGCACCTGAAATGGCGCACCTGCCAAACCTGAGCAAAAGTTCTCTTCCCTTATACTGCATGTAAGCAAGATCAACACAGGAGGAAAGCCCCTGCCCCATCTTTTCGGGAGCTCCAGCATCAGTGAGGATGGACTTGACTTGCACCATATTCTTGGGGCCCTCTGACATACTCCATCTCCTCTACAGTCAACTGGCTTTGAGACAAACCACCGCCCTTCATCCAAACTCCCCACCCCTTGCCCAGCCTTCTATGGAGACCGCCTGCTATGCAAGCCACACTTCACGAGAAGTGTCCAACTCTGGCCTGCAGTGTTCACTCTGCGATAGTGGAACCAGATGAGAGACAGAAATGATGGGGCTGGTAAAAAGAGGAATAGAAAGAGCTAGTTATCAAAGATAAAGGGGACTCTGTATTGTTAAAGTTAGCAATGGCAACATAGCCATCCAACGGCATGAGTAGCTGCCATCCAGAATATTCTAACCCATTCTAAAAAAAAATGGAAGCAAGTACTTTTGTGAATGTCATTGATTCCTTCAATGGCATCCCTCTGCTGTAAACTGCCCCTTCACCTAAATCACTGTTATCTTCCTCAGCTCCACTGTAAATTAAAAACAAGAGAAAACAAGCAAAAGCCTGGCTGGACATTCCTTTGCCTATAAGTGACTGTCCTCCTTTTTCCTATCTTCTTTTCCTTCTTCACAGTAGTGTCCAACCCCCCTTTATCAGTTTGACTTACATTAAAGTTATATTCCAATTCCCACAAGTATCTATATTAGAAAAAGAAATAAGAGGAGGAAAATGAAAAAAAAAAATCACCTCTTTTTTCACCCTTTCCTGACAAATCCAAACCATCCCTTAGGAGAAAATCAGAATGAGGAATGAGGTTTTATCGAAACAGATCAGGGAGAGAGGGGGATAGAAGATTTCATCAGGAGTTCAGCTTGACAGAAATAACGCTTTATCGGGATGGGCACTTGGCAAAGATAACATGTTACCAAGAGCAACATAGATGTTTGGGTAAAATATTGTGCTAATACTTATTAAGGTCAAAACCCACCATCTCTACTTTTGACGGACGGGTATTTTCTTCCAAGTCCTACACCGGAGAGTTTTTATAAGGTGCTTCCAGCAGTCTTATAAAAGTAAGAAGAATAAAACTAAGAATCCTCAACTCAATACCACTATAAGGCAAAGTCGGGATTTTCCTCTGCAAGTTGAGAGGAAGGATGGGCTTGAGTGCAGGAAGCAGTAACGGGCACAGAGGACCAAGGGGAAGCCTATGATGGTGAGGCCTCCAGTACAGGATCCCAATTTCTGACCCCAAAAAGAAAAGCTCCTTGCAGGACAGAGGCCCACCTGAGGGACTGATCTCAGAGACAGTGTCAGAATGGGGATGACGGGGCTGATCGGCCAAGAGGAGATCCTGATTCAAGCCTTGCTAAACTTTCTGAAATCACTGGTGAAATCTACGGCACTTTCTACTTCCATCTTCTGGCTCTGAAGAGTCCTCAGTGGACCAACGATCTTCACCAACAAGGATTTCAGGAGCCCCTACGTATACAAGCCCTATGCCAAGTTTCTGAATGCAGGGCTGGCAGTTGGAATAAGCATTAAGAATGTTGTATTATTTCCTTCGCATGTTTTGTCATTTGGTGAATTACCATGGACCCTCCAACACCTGGCTCAATAATCTCTTCTAGGAACCCTTCTCCAATCTGCCCAGGGTGAGTTGGCTCCCTCTCTTCTTTCACCATCCTCGGATTTCCTACTACCTTCCACAACGTAGATAAGGTAGTGGCTCTCACTCCATGTGTAACAGCTCTTTATGCCACCTCCGTTGTCTCAACACATCAACTGAACACCTGTTCAGGGCAGGAGCCAGGCTGAATCATCTGTGTTTCCCAGTGCCTGGCACAATGTATACACAGTGGCCATTCTTACGCAGCCACAACACTGTGGAAGGAGATGATGACTTAGGAGTCCTTTCATGTCCCCACATCCAAACCACAGCCTTGGATTTCCACCTCCAAAACCTTCTGCTTCTTTTCTCAGCAAATGTCATCACTTTTGTTCCCCACTGCACAGGCCAAAAATCTAGGACTCACTCCTGAATTTCTTCCCTCATGTCCCACATGCACATCATTAGCAATGTATTGCAATGTTGGTTTGATCTTAAAATATACCCTGGATACAAACACTCCCCCACAACCGCCACCACTATGACCCCAGTTCTGGGACCTCTTACCTGGACTCACTCAATAGCCACCTAACAGGCCACTCTGCCTCACTCATTCTACTTGTCACTCACAGCCAGATGGCCTTTAAAAATGGTTATCAGGGCCGGGCACGGTGGCTCATGCCTGTGATCCCAGCACTTTGGGAGGCCAAGGTGGGCGGATCACAAGGTCAAGAGATCAAGACCATCCTGGCCAACATGGTGAAACCCCATCTCTACTAAAATACAGAAATTAGCTAGGTGTGGTGGCGTGCGCCTGTAGTCTCAGCTACTTGGGAGGCTGAGGCAGAAGAAACGCTTGAACCTGAGAGGCGGAGGTTGCAGTGAGCCAAGATTGTGCCACTGCACTCCAGCCTGGTGACAGAGCGAGACTCCATCTCAAAAAAACAACAACAGCAACAACAACAAAAAAACTGGTTATCAGACCACATGTCTATCCTGTTCAAACCCAGGGCTTCGAACCTGCCTTCCCAGGGCTTCCCATCAAACTTAAACAAAACTCAAATACCTTACAGTGACTTACACATAAGGTCTCAACCACAGTTATCTTTCTGACGTCAAAATGCTCCTCTGATCCCTGGGCGCCAGCCATGCCGGCCTGGCAGATGCTCCTGGGATACATAGCAAGCACTCTCCCACTCAGGGCCTCTACACTTGCTGTTGCCTCTCACCCTGTTCATTAGGAATCTGCTTAAATATCATACCATTCTTCAGAGCAGCATGTGTAAACCAGCCTTTAAAACCCCATCCCTGCCCACCCTGAGGCCACAGTGTTTCTTTCACTCTGTCCCCTGGTTTATTCTTCTCCACTCCACACATCATAACACTCTCCTCAAGTATAAACTTATCTGTTTCCTTTTTATTTGCCTGTCTCCACCTCATGAACACAAGTTCAATGGTAGCAGAGTCTTCTGTGGATCTGTTTCAACAACTGTATCTCCAGGGTCTGGAACCAAGCACATAGTAAGCACTCAAAAGACACATCTTGAATACTAAATCAAGAATGCGGTGAATACAAGCAACTATTGCAACAGTCCAGTGATGAGAATCGGATTTCAAATGAGGATCACGATTAGGGCTCCCTTACTGACCGGTCACTTTGGCTGGATGAATGTCATACATTATCTTGTGTAGTTATTTCAGTTCTCTGAAACAGGTTTATTGTCCCCATTTTAAAGAAGCAGAAACAGGGCTGGGCGCGGTGGCTCACACCTGTAATTCCAGCACTTTGGGAGGCTGAGGCAGGCAGATCACGAGGTCAGGAGATGGAGACCATCCTGGCTAACACGGTGAAACCTCATCTCTACTAAAAATACAAAAACTTAGCCGGGCATGGTGGTGGGCACCTGTAGTCCCAGCTACTCGGGAGGCTAAGGCAGGAGAATGGCATGAATCTAGGAGGTGGGGCTTGCAGTGAGCCGAGATCGCGCCACTGCACTCCAGCCTGGGCAACAGAGCGAGACTCCGTCTCAAGAAAAAAAAAAAAGCAGCAGAAACAGAGGCTCACTGGGCTTAAGAAAAGCTTAAGTAACTTGCAAGATTTACTGCAAAAAAAAGTTAGAAAAACAAAGATCAAATTGACTCCCAAAAAAACCCTCGATTTTCATTTTACTTTCTGCATCTAAATATCTCTTTCCAGGAAATAAAGGTTGTACTTCTATACAACAAGCTGGGGATACCCTCTTGCAAGATGCCACTTGCAGGAAAGAGAAGCAGCAGCCTCGTTTCAACAAGATTCAGGAAAGTAAGGAACTTGGTGCAGAAAGATGAATAACAAGAGAATCCAAATCATACCATTTTTAACAGTCTGCTGAACTCTACCAAGGCACAGCAAGAACAAGCGAGGCTGATAAAGCAGCCCAAGTATACTATTATTACACTCAGAGGGCAAGCATGGATGCAGAAGAAAGGAAAGAAGAATCAGCAAGAAGGCAATTTCCTGACATCTTAATCTGAACACCCTAGCTACCCTGCCTGGGTTGTCCTGTGTCCTTTCAAAAGGACACTGGCAGCTGCCTGAGCAGGAGAGCTACTGCAGAGAGTGCATGAGGCCATTATTTCTAGAGCTGTAAGCAATCCTGCTACTGCCAATAGAGAGGGATCTATTCTGCCTTCTGTAGCCTACAAAACAGAAAGGAGGTGGGAGCAGGGAAGAGATACACACATGATAATAAAAGGGGTCAGGAGGTCTCAGCTGCCAGGCTCAGGTCAGACAGGAGAAGTGACACACAGGGGGAATCAGAAATCTTTTTCTGCAACCGTCAGTGGATTCAGAGGCTGGTCTGAGGCAGCAGTCTCCAGGATGAACTACAAATGGTTAATTCACAGTTTCTCTACTGATGAGTAGCTTCAGCTGCTCATCAATAGAATCTCCAGCTGATAATTATTAAGTGAAACTTGGGGCTTGCATTTGCATATGTAAAGCACACTTCCCTCCAAAGCCACAATGGGAGTGAGAATGCACTTCCTGATTGTACAGCACTGGGGAGGCTTGGGTGGGTGGGGCTTCAGTCTGCTTTGCATGTGCTTCTCCACGCTAATCAAGCCAGATATTCAGCAGAAATAAACCCCACATCCCAAAATATGCCATTTGTCAAAATCCAGAGCTCACATAAGAGACCTCTCTCTCTCCAGATCCCAGAAGGCTGCACTCCACCACAATAAGCCTCTATAAGGGTTATAATTACTCAGCCCGGTGCATGCACCCACGTGCACACACCCTCGCATATACACACACCTGGGTTGTTTTGCTGGATGATGGGAGTGTTATATGAGTTTCTCCAGAAAGAAGGCTTCCATCCTTCTCACATATTCCTGACACTTTTTTCCATCTTTGCACCTGTGGACTAAGAAGCGTCAGCCCCAAACAACAAGCCAGAAGGAAATGCAAACAGCATCAAATTCTAAGTATCTGATGGCTTATCTCTATCATGACGTTTATCTGAGTTTGTGAGGAAAGTCACTGAGCTCCTCCTCCTACAGGAAAGGATGCCTTAACAGAAAAGCCATCACTCCCAGGAGAAAAGCCAGGGACACTGGCCTTAGCCTGGCTTGAAAAAATCAGAGCCGTCTAAATACCAGTGTCAGCTGTAGGCACTGCAGCCTGATTGTAATGAGAAAGCCACTGGGGCCAAGAAAAGGTGCCTAAAAGTATACTCAAAACATTCGAAAGACAGAAGCAGACAACAGGATTAAAAAAATAATATAAATTATTAATTCTGGGTCTCTTCGTCATTGGTTAAGATCATGATCCCCTGGTCCTCACTGTCATCTGTTAAAGGGGGGTAAAAATGGGCATGCTCTTACACAGCACCATCAAGGCATGTATAAACTAGGAACACTTTAGTTTATCACATACAAACATGCATTTATTGGACAATTTTTGGATAGGGGGCAAAGGCCTTTTCTATAAGGACATGCCCGCTGTCTGAAAACCCTACATTGCCTTCCTGGCATAAATCACAGACATTGCCACACACTTTTATCTTTTTTTTTCTTTTATAGTGTGGGGTAAACTTAAAAGATATGTGTAAACTAATCAGAGTGCAGAATTTCTTTCCTATTTTTTATCTTTTCCCCCATTTTTTAGTTGTCTTGCCAACATTTTATTTGACAGCTCTTCTTAAGGCAATTTGCTCTAAGGCTACTGTTCCAAAATACACAACTTATTATTTTTTACAGAAACACTCCTTCCTGCACTCATATTTCACTGCTTTATGGAATAATTAATTAAACTGTATTTGTTAATTATAGGTAAAGATATGCTATAATAAGCTTGATGAAACTGAGCACACAGTTTAACTGGTGCGATCAGCAATGCTAAACGGTACTAGAAAGTAAGCTGGTAGCTGGAGACTCCACATTCAGTGGGCAGTGAACACTCCTTTGCCAGAGGGAATGGAGGAATCCTTGCTTATTGGATGTGTTCTTCAGTGGAGATGAGTTAAGGATCTTCCACTGAGCCCTTACCTCATGGTATTGTCGAATAAATGAGATGAAGCACTAGATGACAAAATGAGAAGAAGCACTAGAGGCATTTAGCTGTCCCAGCTAAGTATGAGATAAGGGCTTGACAAAACTTATTATTTACCTTATTATATTGGTTAAGTCACTTTCCCTGTAAAGTATGAGTGCTTCTCTGAAGTAAACTCCCACATGCTTCTGAGAAAAATAATACTCCTTTAGACTGGCGGAACTTGGAGACAGATTTTGGAGCATCTGAGGCTGTGCTAGTGCATTGATTTCTCATGTCCATTGATGCAGGTACAGAAGAGACAGTGATTGTGCCCACTCTACATAAGGCAGGTGAGACCCAGAGACTCACAGGCACTTCCTAAGATCTACAGGAAGGCTGAAAGCAGGACCCCAGAGAGAATCAAATCCTTCCTCTTTTGTTATTTCCCATTCCCTGAACCTGCTTTTAGTACACATTTCGCTGCTTCTTCTCACCTTTCTAACTTTGGAAGTAGTGTAAGTATGTAATGGCGTAAAAAGATGGATAGAAACAGATCCTCCCTCGCAATAATGAAAGGGCAAGAGAGGGTTAATTTGCAGCACTCAGGAGGACCCTTCAGCAGACCTCTGTCCCTCCCCATGAAACATTTCAGCCAACCTTGAGTCTTGACACCTCAGGCTATGTTACTGGCATCTCCCAGGCCCATAGAGTGGCAGCAGAGTGGAGAAAAGGTTCCCTTTGCTTTGCAGCAACTGAGCCATTACAAAGGAGGACTCAGAAGAGTTACCAGCGATGTTGACTTTGGGGAAGTAATTTTATATCCCTCAGCCTCAATTAACTGGGAACATAACTTTCCATCTATCTTTCAGGGCTGTTTTGAAAATGCATTTTTAAGTCTATGGGAAAGGCCTAGGGAAAACAGGAAATCTTAAGGGAATGGGACATGATGTTCTCCTTAAGTGGAGATGCACAGGACTTCACTGAGATTACTATTACTGTTATTACTGGCCAACATTCATGCACCATACTCTTCAGTTTAGTAATAAAAACAGCCATCTGTGGTAGATTATAGCATTAGTATCCTCCTATCATAGGGATAAGGCAAAACTAAAGCAAAACAATGTCCACAGAGCTCAGAAAAGCCACTTGAGTTCTTTTGGTCTGGAGGAGGAAATGCACATCCCTCTTCCTTGATACTCATTGTATCAGAAGGTTCCTGACGTTCTATTAGTTCCAGAAACAGAAATACCGGCTAGCTGAGGCCTGGGGAGACCTTTCCCACCTGCTGTGGGGTAAAGCCTAAGATCTGCTCCCTGTGATCGGAGCTGCATCAGAGTCCCCAAGCCTCCATCACCTCTAGATTAAATTACTGCAGCACATCTGTATTTTCTGTAATGCTGCAATATGCCAGGAGTTTGAGCCATCAGGCAACTTAATATATTTCCCTCTAAAGGAAAGAACAAATACATTTGAAGCAAGGTATACCTACAATTTCTGAACAGAGACATGCATATGGGTCAGTGTCTCACAACATGAATAAATGCAAAAGGCTCACATTGACCTGCACTGTTGTTGGTATTATAATGCACGAGGCCTTCTGCTATAACTAGGGAGTGCCGTTGCGTGTAACCAAAGAGGGTGTGAGGTCGCAGGATGCAAGAGACACTGCATGTCCCCAAGGTCAGGATTTTACAAAAGCTCTTCTCCTACAAATGAAAGGAGCCCTGTACTTGTCAACCCTGTTTGTTTATTTGATTTTCTCCAGCCAACAAGCTCATTCTGATTAAGATCCAGTAGTAGTTATGCACTCATTCATTCACTCATTAAATTCATACATTTATGAAATATCTGCAGTGTCACTATAGAGTCCCTTTCCCTATCAATCACTATAAAGCCTAGTAGAAAAAAAAAGATAAAATCACACTGCAAAGTTCTGACTAGGAGAAATTCTTCTGCCTTGGGATGCTGTTGATCTATGGCCTTTCCCCCAGCCCCCTGCTCTCTGAAACATGTGCTGTGTCAACTCAGGGTTAAATGGATTAAGGGCGGTGCAAGATGGGCTTTGTTAAACAGATGCTTGAAGGCAGCATGCTCTTTAAGAGTCATCACCACTCCCTAATCTCAAGTACCCAGGGGCACAAACACTGCAGAAGGCCGCAGGGACCTCTGCCTAGGAAAACCAGAGACCGCTGTTCATGTGTTTATCTCCTGACCTTCTCTCCACTATTATCCTATGACCCTGCCACATACCCCTCTCTGAGAAACACCCAAGAACGATCAATAAATACTTCATAAATAACAAAAAAAAAAAAAAAAAAAAAAAAAAAAAAAAAAAAAATCACACTGCAAAGAGAAAAACAGCAGGGTGAAGGACAGAGTGCTGAAGTAGCATTTGGAAGCACCTCCCAGCTCAGTCTTAAAGATGAAGGGAAAAACTTCGAGGACTCATCATGTACATGTTGAGGTTGGAAAGGTGAGCACCAAGACGCTAGACTGAGAGACATGTTCAAGCAGAGGAAACGGCATATACAACGTCTTAGAACCATGGTTCCCAAACTGTGTGCCAAGGTGCCCCAGGGTGCCAAAGTGGACCCACGGGGGCACCGCAGGATATTTTAAAACTTCTAGAGAAGTGCAGCTATTCTCAGCACATGCTGGACACAGCCTCAACTACTGGCTCGAGGTAGTTCACAGTTTCAACATTAGAATGCACGAATTCCTTTGGTGGCTGTATTTAAACCCAGTCGAATTTTCAGAACTTGCTATGATAAAAAGCAATAAGTGCATGGAAATCAGTGTGCAATGCCTGTCCAATCTGATTCCAGAGTTTGAAAAATTGTACAGTGCCCAACAGGTCCATACATCCCATAAGCAAATAAACGTGGATAAGAGTGAAATCATGGTATTTTTCCCTTCAATTTATATGTATTCTTTTTTTCAGACAGCTACTAAGTTGTTACGACATAAATACTTAATAACAAAATAGGTATTTCATTTTACCTACGGGTGCTGTGAAAAAATTACTGAGATGCCAAAGGCACCAAAAAATAAGAAAATGTGAGATCCTATGGTTGGAGATCAGAGGGAGCAGAGCTTCCAGTAAACATAAAATACTGTGATAGGACTCAAGCCCTGGTCGAGGTGGGGACCAGTGAAAGAAAATGCTGGAAAGACAAGTGGATCATATTCCAGAGGGCCTTCTAGGCACACCAAAAAACTTGGAACTTTATCCTGAGGCCAGGGGCAGCTAAAAAAGAGTTGTTCTCTAAACCTCCCTGCTGCAGGAGGTACACCACCACCTGAGTTTTACTGGATTTCCCCAGTTCCCAGAATGGCTACATTTCACCATCTATTATGAAGATACCACATTGTTGAGTCCATACTGAGTGAGATGAAAGCCATCATGAGATGTCTAGAGAATGGCCTGCAATTATACCTAAACACTGAACCAAAGTAAATACTATACGTAAAGTGTAAAATGCTTTATGAAGAAAAGTTATTACCTAGCATTCACGTATGTGTTTCATACTCTACAATTAGTCAATCTACAGCAAAGTTGAGTCCTGCCTCAAACCCTCAAGCTGTTAATGTCTCCTTTCCTGGTTCCATATTATTACCAAAGCTTATGCTAGATACAGCTAGAACCACTCATTCTCTAATTCCTAACACAACAGTTGGATATGAAGAGAAAGAGCTATATGGTGAAATCTGAAATGCTTAACTTCATGATGCAATATGTTCAGCATGCAGAATCAACGTTATGTTGTCCTTTCTCTTAAGCATCGTTTAAGATTTTTAACCCATCTATGCCTAGTGTTCCATTATTGGAACACTAAGCATGTGGGAGTTATTGATATCCTACCGTTCAAGGTCATCGCCAAGGTCTGATTGCAAAAATTCAAAAAATTGCAACCTCCAGCATAAATGGATTAAGAATGGTGGCCATTCTTGTCTGTATGTGTGATATACTTGACAATAAAGAATACTGACAACTGATCTCCTAAAACATTTTACATGAAGATGTTTTACCTTTCAAGTGTTATGTTTAGGAGACATTTCTTACCACACATAAAAAAAATTTGTCAATCTTAAGCTACACTTGCTCTACAGCCAATTTATCAGGCAGTTCCAAAAGTTAGGAAACAGCTATATATTAGGTAATAAAAAAATCATCACTTACACCCCTGGGTTTTAGAAAGAAGAAGAACTAAGAAGAGAGATGTTATAAAGGCTATCCCAGATAAGCATAGAAGAGGAGACAGGTACCCACGTGTCTCTCACGCTCTTTCTTATACCAGACAGAAAATGGTCAGAGGACCAGAGACTTTGGCCACTCACAACACCTCCCTCAGAAAAACTGAAAATTGCAGCAAGAAAAGCTATCCCATCTATTAACCCTTCCACCTCATTCCTGAGGTTTCAATGAAGAGTGAGCTCTAGCAGAGCAACAAGCCTAACCTCTTGCCCCCACTTCCTTCCTAGGGAAGAGGAGTGATATCTGATTGCCAAGTCTGTGAGAAAGACTTTCCCGGTTCCATGCTCAGCCAGCCCTGCTCTCCTGTTCTTCCAGGGTCTGTCTGCCTGTAGACAGTATGTGCCATGTGTTCCTAGGAGAGAACTTGACATTGTTCGCTATGCTCCTGACCAATTTGGGTGAGGAAGTAAATCTATCTGGTTGAGACACATTCTCTAAATTGTTGGAACAAAAAGTAATATTTTGATCTCTTTCTGCCTGGTCCTGTGTCTCTCAGTCTGTTCTCATTGCTGACATGTAAAAACTCAATGCTAGAAAGAAGCTTAAGAACCAAAGGAGCTGGCAGAGAAGTAGATTTAAAATACCCCAAATCATACGCATTTCACAAATATCTATACGGCACCTATTATGTGCAAGACAATATGCCAGGTGCTGAAGACAGCTGGTGAAGAAGGCGGATATGGCCTCTACCTGTGTGTTCTTTACAGCTCATCAGGAGGACAATCGATTGCCCAAATAATTATTTAGTTACACTGTGATAAGTACAGGGTGCTCTGAGAGATTGTATCAAGATGCTCTGTGTTGGTCGGGTGTAGTGGCTCACACTTGTAATCCCAGCACTTTGGGAGGCTAAGGCGGGCAGATCACGAGGTCAGGAGTTTGAGACCAGCCTGGCCAACATGGTGAAACCCCGTCTCTACTAAAAATACAAAAAAATTAGCTGGGCATGGTGGCGGGCACCTGTAATCCCAGCTACTCGGGAGGCTGAAGCAGGAGTATTGCTTGAACCTGAGAGACGGAGGTTGCAGTGAGCAGAGATCATGCCACCGCACTCCAGCCTAGACAACAAGAGTGAAAATTCTGTCTCAAAAAAAGATTCTGTGTTTTGGTAAGTGGCCCCACCAGTTGAATAAGCCTGACCCACAACCTCCCTTGACGCTGTACTCTTCCATGTTGCCAACTGCACCACAGCTAATCCATCCCCTCTCACCTCTCAGATCCATCTCCACCCACAACTCCACATCCTAGACTCTCAGCAGGTCTCTCTGTCTGACTGCTGCAACAGCTTGCCAGCTGATCGCCTTGCATCCATTCTTGTCAAAAAAATTATTAATCGTGGCAAAATATACGTAACATAAAGTTGACCACCTTTACCATTTGAAGTGTACAGCTCAGTGGCATGAAGCACATTTACACTGCCGTGCAGCCATCATCACTATCCATCTCCAGAACTTTTTCATCTTGTAAAACAGAAACTCCAGACCCATGAAATAACTCATCATTCTTTTTTATTTTTATTTTTATTTTGAGACAGAATCTTGCTCTGTCGCCCAGGCAGGAGTGCAGTGGCGCAATCTCGGCTCACTGCAGCCTCTGCCTCCTGGGTTCTAGGACTCTCCTGCCTCAGCCTCCTGGGTAGTTGAGATTACACGCCATCATACCCAGCTAATTTTGTGTGTTGTGTGTGTATTTTTAGTAGAGACGTGGTTTCGCCATGTTGGCCAGGCTGGTCTTGAACTCCTGACCTCATGTGATCCACCTGCCTCAGCCTCCCAAAGTGCTGGGATTACAGGTGTGAACCACTGCATCCTGCTAATTTTTTTTTATTATTTTATTTTTTTTAATTTTTAGTAGAGATTGGGTTTCGCCACGTTGGCCATATTGGTCTCGAACTCGTGACCTCATGTGATCTACCCACCTCAGCCTCCCAAAGTGCTGGGATTATAGGTGTGAGCCACCACGCCCGGCCAACTTCCCATTCCTCCCTTCCCCAAGCCCCTGGTGGTCACCATTCTACTTTCTGTTGCTCTGACTTTGACAACTCTAGGAACCGCACATAAATAGAATCATATAGTATTTACTCGTTTATTACTGGCTTATTTCACCTACTATCATGTCCTTAACTGGAATCCACTCTTGCCTCCCAATCTATTCTCTGCACAGTGGGAGCTGTTCAAAATGCCAATCTGATCTTGTCAGCCCTCCATGCAGCTTTCGTTTCTCAAAAGACTAAGACGAAACTCTTTTGCATGGCTCAAGGCCATGCATGCTCAGCCACCAGTGACTTCCCAGCATGGCACTCCCACTCTCAGTGCCCCAGGTACAGCAAACTGTCTCATTCATCTCTCCCACTGCCAGGCCTTTGCATGCCATTCCCACTGCATGGATCACTCTTCCAGGATCTCTGTCTAGGCACTCCCATTGATCCTTCAGATAAAGGCCCATGGTCCTCAACCTCAGGAAAGTCTCCCCTGAAATCCCCAACACGTCCAATCTGTCGACTTCATGAGCTGTCTTGGCAGCATGGCTTTCTCCTCTGTGGAGCTCAACTGCAGTGACATCAAGATCTATCTGTATGCTTGCATGCTTGCAATACCTCTCTCTTCTGCTGAGTGCAGAAGTTTCAAATGAGGAGAGGGAGTGTATGTTTTAAATTTCCATTCTATCTGCAACATCCCGCATATAGTAGAGGCTCAGAAAAAATAATGTTTGTTTGCTTAAAAATGAACACAAGAGGCCAGGCACGGTGACTCACGCCTGTAATCCCAGCACTTTGGGAGGCCGAGGCAGGTGGATCACCTGAGGTTGGGAGTTCGAGATCATCCTAACCAACATGGCGAAACCCCGCCTCTACCAAAAATACAAAAAATTAGCCGGGCATGGCGGCACATGCCTGTAATTCCAGCTACTCAGGAGGCTGAGGCAGAAGAATCGCTTGAACCCGGGAGGCAGAGGTTGCGGTGAGCCAAGACTGCACCATTGCCCTCCAGCCTGGGCGACAAGAGCGAAACTCCATTAAAAAAAAAAAAAAAAAAAAAAGAACACAAGAGCAGAACCTGACCAAGACTGGTTCAGGAAAGGCATGCCTGAGAAAGTGAGATTTGATCCAAGAACTGAAGAACAAGAGGGAATGAATAAGAAGAGAATAACTGGGAAGTGGGACGTAGACTGTGGCAGAGGAGCACATATCTCAGATTGGACAGGTTTAAAAGCCGTGGGGTAGGAAAGAGGTTGATGTACTTGGGAAACAAAAAACAACAAAATAAGACAAAACAAAGGCCAGTGTGGGTGAAACAGGGTGAACAAGGAGATCCAGAGATGAGCTGCCTGACCTAATGACAATGGCAAATTGGTGCTCTCTGAAGACTTCTGATTCAAGGAAGTTCTATTATACCTGGTACCACAATTTTGAGTTACCTGCCAAAGGAACCGTCTCTAAATAACTCTCCAATAACCACTCCCTTCACAAAAGGCGTTTATGACCCAAACTGCTTTATAGGTATCTTCTCAGTTAATTCCTTCAACAGCCTCTACAGTTGGTGTTCACTCCAATTTAGAGGACAGCATATTAAAAGTAAGACAAGTTAAATAACTGGAAAGTTAAATAATTGGCCCAAGGTCATTCAGCTGGTAAGTGAAAGGGCCTCAGGTGTGAACAAAAATCTGTCTCCAAAATCCATGACATTTTCACCAAACCATAGCTCTTATAAAGCCTGGAGGTTTTTTTTTTTTTTTTAAGTACTTATTTAAATTCTTGTTCCAAAGAGAGTTCTATGTTTTTATGCATTAAAGGCACTAGCAGTACAAGTTGTAGAGTGATATTTTAGTAACAAAAGATATTTTTGCACAAAACATCAAAAAGTGGCTTATGCAGATTCACTGCTCACTATACTGGCTGCAGAGACTTAGGTCACAGCTTGAGTTTACCCTAAAGAGACCAAATTCTGGAGATGAAACTGGACAATGAGAAGCCAGTCAGCAGCAGGTGGGAGAATCCTCTGAGAGCTGTCACCAACCACATCAAATTACTTGCACATGAGAGAATACGTCCAGCAGGTTAAACCTACACATCATATGTTACAGATTCAATGGCAAAAAAAAAAAAAAAAAAGCTGGCTGGCTAAAAGCGTTTTATAACAATAGTGATAGTTAACTGAAGATGACATAAAACATACCAGACTTCTAAGTGAAAAGCCAAAATACATATCAAAGACCAAGAAATCTATACAATAAAATAAAAAGCTAAATCTACAATATCTGCCATCAGCAGGTACAGGAAAAGAAAAATACCACCAACAAAAAAATAAGAAAATCTACAATAATAAACAACATGTGTATGAGAAAAACATTTTATTAATTCTCATCAAGACTGTAAGATCCTTGAACAGGGGTTGGCAAACTTTTCCTACAAAGGTCTAAATACTAAATATTTTAGACTTTGTGGGCTAAAATACTCAGTGGTGCCATTGCAGCTTGAAAGTGGCCACCAGAGATAGAGACATGGTTCTGTTTCAATATAAGTATATTTACAGACACATGTAGAGGGCAAGATTTAACCTGCAGGCCATAATTTGGCAACCTGTCCTTAAAGATCAAGAAGAAGACCTCTCAGATTCTTCAAAGCAATAACATAGAGCTTCAATATCACAAAAGAAGGAAAATTAAAGTGTTTCCAAAAGTTTTACTTTTCATAAAACTCTATGTTGTAAAGCAAATATCATTTATCCTCATTCTACAGAAGAAAAAATCGACGGCTCAGAGACCTTCGACCATTTGCACAGGGCAAGCCAGCTCACAAGTGGCAGGGCCAGGATTAGAACCCAGGTGTGTTGATGTGTTAATGCTCAGGTTCTTCTCACCATCCCCTGCAGCTAATTGCTTAATAAATGAGAAACAATTCCTTAGTGAAAAAGACGGGGGAGGATAATAAAATGATTCTCAAGATGTAACAGCTCCTAGTGTGATTCAGTCCACAGTCTTCCAGAAGTTAAAAAAAAAAAAAAGAAAAACTCACTCGAACTGGCCCAAGGAAAAAGGACAGTTTAACATAAACACATAAACAACGGAACTAGTAGAGGAACAAAGTATTCTGATTCTTGCAGGAACTGGAAACCCACTGGAAATTAAGACAGTTATCTCTCCTATTTATCTCTGTCTCTTCCATCTATCTCCCCCTTACCCCTCCCTCACTCTCTCCATATTTTTTCTCCATCACTGTTTATCTCCTCTCCCCTTCTTTCTCCTTCTCTCTTCTCTCCCTATGCCCCACCATGGCCCTCAGTCAGAAGCCTAAGGGTTTCTCACTTGTGTTTTATCTGGGGTTTGCAGCATTCTCTCTTTTCTACCAGCTGATAAATTCTTTTGCCCAAGGGTGCCTGCCTCTCCAGTCGACATGGGAACAAGGATGCCTGCCAAAGTGGTACCATTGCCCTGAGTCAGCCTCTCCTGGTCCAGACCAACAGCTTACACCCTGTTTGTCTGTCCAAATTCTTAAGACCCAATTAGTCACATGTGAGCACAAGAGTTAGCTAGGCATGGGTTATAGGTGCAGTCTTAGTCCAGTTATGGCCAAAGATGGAATGCGGTCCTCCAGTACCAGACATATTTCAGAATGCAGGAGCTAGAGACAAAGTCAATTCTTGACAGGTGGGCACACACCTCAATGTGTCTAATATCAGGAAAAGTGAGAGGACGACTCAGATCTACAATATGAGAAAACCAGCAGACAGATCAGAGGAACAGAAACCAACTGGAATAAAAAATGCATTTGTAAAATTTATGTAAAAGAAGTGGGACGTATTTACTCAATTCAGAAAGAATCTGGAGATCTCAAAAGGAGACCAAATAAGAGTGATAGTCATATAGATGAGAAATCCAGTACGTAAAACTACAATATTATGCATGTGGAAAGGGTTCTTATTTTACGTAAAGGGATACGATTTCCACAGCTGAGGAAAGCTGCTTTTTATCCCTATAAAGGACAGAGTGAGAAGGAACAATACCTCGAGCTGGGGCCTCCTCTTTGACTTAAAGAATTTTACCATATATTCTAATACAGGTTGCTAATGGATACCATGAAATATCTAAATTAACATAGACAACTTAGTATAAACCACCACCTAAATGCGTACACAAAACATTTGGGGGAGGAGGGGTGACTGACATTGCAAAGAATTCCTCACTTTACATAAAATTGCACTAGGAAGATGCTAGAATAGGAAGCCTCATTGTCTTTAATTTCTCCATTCTAGTGGTTCTTAGGAGACGAGAAGATAAATCTCAGCTCAAGTTCTATTTTCAGCACCGGCACTAGCAGCTAATTCTCTCTTTCCTGCTTCTCCAAGCTGACCCAGATCTCTCAGCATTTCTTAATGACATTCGGAGATCTGAGGAGTGTGGGTAAGATGACACACCCTCCACGAATGAGAGCAGAGCGCACCATGGGACAGAACCCTGCATGACTACCATGAGGAAGAGGCGCATCTGTGACCGTTTTGCCATGCGATGGTCAGGACACTGTGGTGGGAACCGAAGTACATTGCCCATCCACTTTCCTTGATGCTCATCTAACGAAACAATTGATCACTACAGAAATAGTGCCAATGCATTAGGGCAGCGATGCTTAACCCTGAGTGTGTAGCAGAATTAACCTTAGAGCTTCGTATAAAAAATAGATACCAAGCCCAGATCCCCTCAATTCAGCAGGTAGTGGTGGGGACCCCAGAATTGGCCACCTGCAGAACTCTCCAGATGATATTTTTTGTTTAATATCTATCTCTGCCATTAAAATAAAAGCTTCTGAAGATCAGGAAGTCTCTCTATTTTGGTCATCCCCTTATCCTCAGTATCTAGAACAGTGCCTGATTCAAGCACTCAGATAGTCAATCAATGAACAATGAATGTATAAATCAATCATCTATGTGCCAGATACTTTGCTCCTTACAGAGCGTTATGGATTTAATTGTGTCCCATCCCTAAAATTTGTATGTTGAAGTACTAAGCCCCAGCACCTCAGAATGTGACCTTATTTGGAAATAAGGCTGTTGAAGACATAACTGGTTAAGATGAGGTCATACTGGAGTAGAAATGTCCACAAATCCATTATAACCAATGTTCTTATATAAAGGGGAAATTTGGGGACAGACACACACACACACACACACACACACACGAAGAATGCCTTGTGAAGATTGGAGTCATGCTGCCACAAGCCAAAGAACGAACAGAAGTTAGGAGAAAGGCCAGGTATGGTGGCTCACACCTGTAATCCCAAACTTTGGGAGGTCGAGGCAGGTGGATCGCATGAGGTCAGGAGTTCGAGACCAGCCTGGCCAACATGATGAAACCCTGTCTCTACCAAAAGTACAAAAATTAGCCAGGTGTGATGGCAGGCACCTGTAATCTCAGCTACTCGGGAGGCTGAGGCAGGAGAATTGCTTGAACCTGGGAGGCGGAGGTTGCAGTGAGCCGAGATCGTGCCACTGCACTCCAGCCTGGACAACAAGAGCGAAACTCTGTCTCAAAAAACAAACAAACAAACAAACAAAAAACAAAAAAAGACGTTAGGAGAGAGGCCTGGCACAGATCCTTCCCTAGCATCTCCAGAAGGAGTATGGTTTAGCCAATACCTTGATTTTGGACTTCTAGCCTCCGCAAGTGTGACACAATCAATTTCTTTTGTTTCAGTCATCCAGTTTGTGGTACTTTGTTACGGCAGCTGTGGGGACTTCAAATGGAGGGGATTACATTCCAGTCTAAAGTGGCTCATGGCCCTGATTTGTTCCACTAAAAACAATGTGCTTCAGGTCATGCATCCAGTTTTAAACACAGAGTTCCCTTGGAGTCTGTGAACACTGATGAAGGGCTCTAAGTAATGGCAGTAAGTGGAGAAGTAAGCAAGATGGTCCATTCCAGGGAAAACACCTTCAGAAAAAATGCAGAGGTACAGGTGTGTGTATGACAAAATCAGTCCATGGTCTATGCCTGAACTTTTCTAACTCCAGAATGGGGCTCAGAGCGGGTGCGGAAGAGACCTTTGATGCACAAATTTGTATTGATCAGGCTTTACTTTTACAATAACTACTGACAGAGAGCAGATCTCACTCTATCTATAACAAACCTTTGGGAGATTTCTAAATCCAGAATGGGGCGGGGTGCAGAAGAGACCTTTGATGTACAAATCTGTATTGATCAGGCTTTATTTTTACAATAACTACTGGCTGAGAGCAGATCTCACTCTGTCCATATCAAACCTTTGGGAAGGTCGTGAAAAACAACCTCAACAGTTGCACCATCTTCCTGGTTTCCAATGAACAGACTGTTAGCTTTTGGAGAGGGTAAAGGCCGCCCATGAGTGTGAAAGATGTAGATTATTCCTGCGTCTAACAAAGAGAATCTTGACTTTCAGATGTCTCATTGAGACATTATCCAGAAGGCAAGTCATTATTTCAACTCAGATGTCTTCTCAGAATACCCCCTTATCATCTGCTTTAGGAAAAAAAAAAAAAAACTGAAAAGATTATGTTGTGGGAAATGTCATCTGCCTGTTATGCAGAAGTGAAATTGAAGTGCTCTTTGTGTTAAATGTGACAACCATCACACTTGAAATCCAGAGTATAAATGTTACTAATACCCTCTGCAATCACCCACCCAGTTATCAGCTGGAGGAGGCTGCAAAGACAGATTCAGGTTTCTTAATTTCGCCACTTATTTTTTTCTTGTTAATTTAAAAATATCACAGTGTTTTAATTGCACTCAATTTAATGTACTATACCTGCCAGTTCCAACACACTTCATTATTTATATTGCTAGAAAAGCACTTAAAAATCAAATTGCATAATTTGTACTTGTACATCTTTAAGGTAGATTTATATCTGAAATTGTCAAATAGCTGGGGCCGTATTGCTCTGAATATTAAATTTTAACAAGTTGTCACCCCAAAACATTTGCAGGGGATGATGTGAATGGGCCATTAGTTATTTGTGTAGAAAGTTATTAAAACAGGCGTTGAAATGTTAATTCATACTTTCAGTTGTTAGAAGCGAGGAGTCAAGGGCCCAACTACCAGGGTTCACGTCCCAGGTCTGCTATTTATTAACCCTGTATCCTTAGGTTCATGACTTAAGATTTCTGGGCCTCATCGTCCTCTTCTGTTAAATAGAATACTAACAACATCTACCTCATACTGGTATGGTGAAGATTAAAACAGATAACATACATAAAGTTCTCAGAACAGTACCTGGCACATGGGAAGCAAAATTTAAGCACTTGCTAGAATAAGTATTTCCTATACTATTAAAGATCACCATCATTTGTACAATAACAATAATCAGTCTCCTACTCTATATTAGTCTGATTTAATCCACCAGATCTCTCCAAAATTTCTCTTTATCATCGCTACGTCTCAAATGTCATAGTGGCTGGGGTTTCTGTGTTTTCTAAAAGCGTTTGCTAATTTGGAATTTTTACTTTGATAATTATCTTTTTAAAAATGTACAGAGGCACATTCAGGGTCATCTGGACAGTCATCTTTTAGCAGAGCCCAATGTCACAGCCCACTTTTACACCTAACTCTATGCTCATGCTAGCCCCAGGTTGTACCCACTACCTTAACTGCCCCAGGCTGATCAGAAGATAACAGGAAAAGGCTAGATACCTAAATGATGCACTTCTACCATGCAAAGACCAAGAATCTGACGCAAAGTGGTTGGGTGCTCTCTGGTTGGAAAGAAATATGAGCCATGGTGTGGTGCGTGGACACTGCAAATTCCATGCCAATGTGATCCACACCCTATTAACACAGCATCACCTGACACATTAACATGCTGATAACTTAAACTTCGTTAGTTTTATAGTTTTGTTAGAATTTATTATATAAATCTGTTGTACTCCTCCAGTTCATGCAGGCTCTCTCTATACAGAGGTTGCACCAAATTGCACATTTAAGTAATATTAAAATGAAAAGAATTTACGTTAACACAGTGGTCTATGAAAATTGTACCTTGGGATGGCAAGATACTAAACTGAAGAAATTGTGTCCAAATGACCTGTGGTCTGGCCCTGGCCTCCTTCTCCCACCCTTCCCACCTCTTCTCCTGCACCAGGCTGTTCCCTGTCACCCAGGCTGCTGCCATTGCCCCCAAATGCGAAATTCTTACTCAACTCTCAAGTCCCCCTCATCATAAATCCATGAGAAATCTTCCTGACTCCTGCTGGTGCACATTAACACTTCCTGACTGGTTCCTCTGCCCTCATACCATCTTCCACTTCTGCAACTCTCTCATTGTATGAAATCCTTTATCATCACATCTAAGCTCTTGGGAAATAGTAGGTACTCTAAAATCAGGAACCATGAATCTTTGAATTACTGGATCTCTAGTAACACACACAGTGGCCGGCATAGAGTAAAAACTTGGTACAAATATGTTTGCAAGTATATGACCCACTGTGAGCCAGGCACTCTGCTGTGAGCTTGCTGCTATGTTATCTGAACCCAGAGGAAAACCAGAGACATATGGTTTTATTTTACTGAGGCTCAGGCCCAAGGCCATACCAATGGTAGGGAACAAAGCCAGTGGTCCCATCCCAAGTTTGCTGGCTCCAACCCACTTCAGGTTAGTAATGAAAACAATGATGATGGCAACAACAAAGATGATGATAGAAATGATAATGGGTAACATATACTGATGGTCTCCTATATGATGAGAATTGTTCTAGCCATTTTGTGCTCTTTATTTTATAACACCATAAGATATATGATGTAATCTGTCATGGTAATAAATTGACTTGACTGGGCTACAGGGTGCCCAGACATTTGGTCAAACATTATTCTGGGTGTGCCTGTGAGAGTGTTTCTGGATGAGATTAACATTTGATTTGGTAGAATGAATAAAAGAGATTGCCCTCCCTAACGGGGAGGGACTTCATCCAATCAATTGAAGATCTGAGTAGAATAAAAAGGCTGAGTAAAAAGAAACTGCCTGTCTGACAGCTGAGCTGGGACACTGGTCTTTTCTTGCCTTTAAACTTGAACAGAAATATAGCTGTGGGTTTTGAGTCTGTTGGCTTTCAGACTGGAACTATATCATTGGCTCTCCTGGGTCTCCAGCTTTGCTGACTGAAGATCTTGGGACTTCTCAGCCTCCATAATTAAATGAGCCAATTCCTTATAATAAATCTCTTTACATATTATATATAACAGAATCAATAGGATGGATGGATGGACAGACAGAAGGATGGACAGACAGACAGAGAGATGATAGGTAGAGATAGAGGAAAACTGAGGAACAGAATGCTTAGGCAGGCAGGCAGGCAGGCAGACAGACAGACAGACAGACGACAGACGGACAGAAGATAGATGGAGATAGAGGAAAACTGAGGAATAGAATGGTTAGGCAATATACCCAAAGTCACATAGTTACTAAATGACAGAGATACTATCTGAACTCTGCCAGTCAGGGTCCATGCCTTCTCTTCCCAGCAAGCTGACTATACACCACCAAGATAACAGAGTATACTCTCTCTGGAGCCCTTGATGAAAAGCCCAGCCTGGGTCCAGAAATACTAGAATGGAGCTTAGGGTTTACTGTAGGTAAAGCGCCACCAGAGTCTGGTCCATGGCAGCTATCTCAGCATCACCAGTGGCTGTAGTAATAGCAGCAAGACGGCCCTCGCTGGAAGACTGTCCTTTGGCATGACAGCCAGGAGGGTGGGAAGGTGCGGAGAGTAAACCATTCTGAGATACTAACAGTTTTGTAGTGAGCTGCTCTTTAATAAGACACAAGGCAAGATTTAGTACCGAATGTGCTTGCTCTTAAGTCAGCAACATCAGAAATCATTGCAGGTTGTACACCCGGTGAATGTGGAATATGTTTGGGGAAGGAACGCTGTTGTGCGACTGGAATCCCTTCTCTATGTCATCCACTCCCTTCTCTGCCCTCGCTCCCCACCACCAACACCTTGGTAACAAATTTATGTAAGAGAAACATGACACAATTATCAAGGCCAATGGGAGTGCAAGGACCTAGAGAAGGGCCTCAGCCTCGGGCTACCCATGTGATTTATACCCTTCGCACCCCTGGCTTCCACAGGCCTTGATCTGCCCCCAAGAAACAAGATGGATAGAAGAGAAAATCCCATAGAGGTCACCCTGAGAACCTTTCCTTTGAGAATGAATCTGGTATTTCACTGATCTCCTGAGTCGTGCTGCCTATTAACAAAGGGATGGCCCATTTAGGGATAGTTGGTGGTTGCCTGTAACTCCATGAGGAACTGACGAAACTGAGAACCTAGCTCAGCAGAGACCACTGTGTGCATAATGATAAGTTCCTCATTAGGACATGCAAGGATGAAGAAAAATATCGCCAAGCCAGCCAGGGTGGAGCTAAGAAGCTGAGAACTCATTCTAAAGCTCATCCCGGGATGCCACCCAACCCCATGTGCTTCCTACAGTGATGGCCTTCCCTTTTTTCCATCAAAAAGGGGGTTGTGGCCTAGGAATCTGCATTTTAACAAACCATAGTTGATTCAGATCAACTTGTTCCCCCACTTTTTCAACCAAGGTTGTTCACATTTCATTTCACTTCTTCAAGGTGATGAATGATGTCTGCTGAGGCTCCGTGACCATCGGTTTCATTCTGAGGATTTTCAGGTGTATGGGGGGTGGAGCCACCAAGCACAGACCAATCCTAGCACTGCCAGCTCCTCACACCAGAGATTTCCCTTGAGATGAGATGGGATGGAAATACAGCCAATGGGAACCCATCCTAAACCACACACACAAGGAAAGGGCAAGAGCTTCAAGACAGTGACTGGGGCAGCTGGCATATGCTCTGGAGATGAGAAGAGGGTGGAGAGAGGTAGTGTGATGGTGACCTGGAAACCCTGGGCACTGGATGAAGTGCTGAACAAATGCCAGAGGGTATTAATATACAAAAGAAATCCCAGCCATCCTGCCTGAAATGCTGAACAAAGCACTTCCTGGAGGCATCTAATAAAGCATGTGCAAATGCCTAAAAACAGGAATGTGAGTGACATCAACCTGTAGTCAAACTTGCATCCCTAATATCCAAATTATAGAACCCAGTCATATTCCTTGGGAGCATTTGGGGGACAGGGTTTTCTCTTTGGCATAATTAAGGCAAAGTCCTACAGCATTTCCCAAAGCAGATACAAGAACAATGGCATCTGAATCAACTGTGGTTTTGTTAAAATGCAGATTCCTAGGTTACGCTCCCTGTCTGACGGAACTAGAATCCTAGGCATGAGACTCAAGCATATGAATTATAAACAAATTTGCTAGGTATTTTTTATTTCCACTCAAGTCTGTGAACACTGCTCTATAAAGTTCTGGAATCAGAACTGGGTTCTAATTCTAGCATTTAGGATTGAGGCAGCTTTCCAAGATGTGCCCTCATCTAAACAATGTTCCCACTGAGAGCTGACTGTGGGTCTGGGAGACACATGTGCCAACAAAACTTCAGGAAAGAAAGAAATAACCATGACACTATAAAGCAAATACAGTAAAATGTGTGTCACACTCTCCTTAGTCTTGATTTTCTTAGCTGTAAAATGTGGACCATCACAGCACAACCCCACCTGTTGTGAGGCTCAACCAAGAGACAAACACGCAGAGCAATTAATTAGCAGAGAATCTGGCACAGGATAAGTGCTCAAAAGATGATGAATTCATTTATGGTAGTATTTATCGACTCATCTATCTATACAGAGTGCATATAAATTCACTGAGAGTTCAAAAAAATGCAGCAAGCCATGGCAAATTAAATCAGCCAACTCTCTTTCCTTGTGGGCACCTAAAGCTAACCCATCTAGAGATATGTAGGTTGGGCTCAGGCAAACAAGTGGCGACTTGGTGCACAGCTGACCGGGCCCTGAGATGCTCAATGTCCCTCCCTGTGAACTGGAGCTTAGGATTGGTTCTGTCTGACCGCCCTCTTTCCCTGGTGTACCCAATACACTAACAACCCCTGGTTCGAACCCCTGTTCAAGACCAGGGGTTCGAGACCAGACTGGCCAACATGGTGAAACCCTGTCTCTACTAAAGATACAAAAAATTAGCCAGGCGTGGTGGTGCGTGCCTGTAATCCCAGCTACTGGGGAGGCTGAGGCAGGAGAATCGCTTGAACCTGGGAGGCAGAGGTTGCAGTGAGTCGAGATCGTGCCATTGCACTCCAGCCTAGGCAACAGGGCAAGACTCCATCTCAAAAAAAAAAAAAAAAAAAGAAAAGAGAAAAATGATATGAATAACTAACAAGCTGCACAGGTATCACAACATACCCCCAAATCCAAACACTTCTCAGCATGTCCATTTGGCCTATCATGGCCTAGACCAGCCATGCTTTGGTCTTGGGGACTACGGCGCCCTTCCCCTCCTGGTCTCCTGACTGCAGTTTTCCTTCCAGCCCAATGCTCTCTGCATACAGCAGATCCCTGCTCTGAGCCCATCAATGTAGGGTTGCCAGATTTAGCAAACAAAAATATAGGATGTCCAGTTATGTCCAAACTAAACAATTATCCATCGTTTATCTGAAATTCAAATTTAACAGGCTGTCTTCTATTTTATCTGGCAACCCCAATGCCAGAGGCTTCCCACTGCACTTGGAACAAAGCTCAATCTCCTTGCTAGCTTCTGTGAGGCCCCCGATCACGGATGCTGGCCTAACTCTCTGTTCCCATCTCTTCCTCGTTGCTGTCCCTTGAACATGCCAAGCTTGTTCTGTCTTGGGGATCACTGCACTGGCTGCTCCTTCCAGCTGGAATATTCTTCCCTCAGATCTTTGCTTGGCTTCCTGCTCCAAGATGACCACCTCTTCCCTCTTTTTTTTTTTGTTTGGTAGAGATGGGGGGTTCTGCCACATTACCCAGGCTGGTCTCAAACTCCCGGCTTCAGGCAATCCTCCTGCCTTGGCCTGTCCAAGTGTTAGGATTACAGGCGTGTGCCACTGTGCATGGCCTCAAGCTGACCTCTTCAAAGAAGTCCTCTCTGATCTTCTAAAATCCTACTCTCCATCTGATGCCTCAGTCTCTATCCCTTTACCTTGCTGCTTTTTTTTTTTTTAAATAATATTCATTACCAGCTGATAGAACTTGGTTCTTATCCATTTCTCTTACTGGAAACTAAGTATTATGAGGGCAAAGACTGCATCTGCCTTGGTTATTAACATATCCCCAGGGCTGAGAACAACAGGGAGCACAGAGTAGGCATGAAGCAGACATTTGTTGAATGAGTGAAGGTTCCAGGAGGCATCGCATGTTCTTGAGAGCCACGCCAGAAGCTGTGCCAGGCTGACACACCCCAGCAGGTGTTATTGACTTCTCAGTTATGTCACGTGCTAGGGAAAGTGTGGAGAGATGGGAGGGGAAGAGGAGCGCTCGGGACCGATGCACCCACTCACATGGAAGACGGAAGAGGTGGGAGGTGAGAAGAGAACCTGCTGTTCACCAGGTAGGCCTGATGCCAACCTGAGTGCTACCCACTTAAAAAGTAAAAATACCCAATACTAATATTTGTCCTATTCTTTATCTGATGGAGCCTCCACTCACCTTCTCTTTTGATGGTAAACATAATACAATGTCATACCTATAGAGAACTTCCATATGCTTATTCTCTCCCTAGACCCACCACAACCTCACATAGAAGGTACTCCTGCCCTCATCTTCGTGGGAAGAAAGTCAAGGCTCAAAGAGGTGAAGAAACTTATCCAAGATAACACAGCAAGTAAGTAACAATGTCAGGATTTAAATGCAACAAAACAGAGATAATGAAATGCACCAACCCTGAAGCCAGGCTCCTTGGGATGAGATCCTACTCGAACGCTGTCTCTATCTCAATGTCCACCCATAAAGTAGAAGTGAGAAGAGTCCCTCCCTCACAGAGCTGTGGTCAAGATTAAATGGGTGAGTACTAACTTGCTGGAAACAGTGCTAGCCCCATAGGAAGCAGTAGGTTAAGTGTTCTTCATTACTTTAAGTTCAGATTGTCAGAGTCCAAATCCCCTGCAGGTTGCATTGTTTATTCTTTCTTTTTTTGAGACGGAGTTTTGCTCTTGTCACCCAGGCTGGAATGCAATGGTGCAATCTCGGCTCACTGCAACCTCTGCCTCCTGGGTTCAAGCAATTCTCCTGCCTCAGCCTCCCAAGTAGCTGGGATTATAGGCATGCGCCACCATGCGTGGCTAATTTTGTATTTTTAGTAGAGATGGGGTTTCTCCATGTTGGTCAGGTTGGTCTTGAACTCCCAACCTCAGGTGATCTGCCTGCCTTGGCCTCCCAAAGTGCTGGGATTATAGGTGTGAGCCACCGCACCTGGCCCTGCATTGTTTTGAACTCAGACTTCCAAAAGTCATGCACCTTCAGCCTCCTCCCCTGGCCGTATCATCCTTTCTCTCCAGATCTTGGTCTCCTTTGCAAGTGGAGGGATGGTCATAAAGCCTTCCTCCCTTGCTGGGCTGGTCATTAAGCTGCCTATCCTGACCAACTGCGCTGCCCCTAATGTGTCTATTTCTTCCACTTCTGATTGGTAGGGCACACTGATTGGTCCCAGTGGGCCCACTCCACCTCCCTAATTTTTCCACCACTCCTGAACCTCCCTCAGTGACCTCCCCCAGCACTGGCCCTAGCTTTGAAAGTTTTATGCCTTTCCTAAGCACACATCTAAATGTAAAAACACTACATTAAGCATCAAGCCCTGGTTTAGAGCTTCAGGCCAGTAAATTAAAAGTTATAGTTCCCACAGTAACCATCTCTCTTCTTATTAAGCCCATATTTAGAACTGCGTGCTACTGCAAGGCAAGGGCTGACAAATTTACTCTCTCTCTCTCTCTCTCTCCCCCCCCACCTGTGTGTGTGTGTGTGTGTGTGTGTGTACACATGTGTGTCAGGCTGGCTAAGTTTATGAGGAGTGCAAAATCTCAGAACTTTCCTGACTCTGGTGAGGTTAAATTCTCAGCAGCAGTGGGTGCTGCATGGTTGCTCAAGCAGGAAGAACTCCAGAGCACACCCTGACGAATGCCCAGGAAGCCGCATTCAGCGCACTTCTAGGGCTTGGTTTGGCCAATATCGTGACAGATAAAACACAGAGAGATGAGACAGACAGAGGTGACCGAAGGGAAAAACCAAACAGGCAAGGAGCATGGTTAGGGGAGAAGTGATTTGGGGAGCGCAAAAGAAAGAGGCAAAAAGGAAATGGGTACTGAGAAGAAGGAATATATTGAGGAGTCCAAAAAGTAGAAATGACAAAAAGAAGAAGAGATAGGCAAAATACTCAGAAGAAGGACATGTAAAGAAAAAGGGGAGGGTGGGGGAGAATTAAAATGGAGAGAAGGTCAGGTGCGGTGGCTCACAACTATAATGCCAGCACTTTGGGAGGCCGAAGTGGGTGGATCACGAGGTCAGGGGTTCGAGTCCAGCCTGGCCAACACAGTGAAAACCTGTCTCTACTAAAGATAAAAAAAATTATCCAGGCGTGGTGGTGGGTGCCTGTAATCCCAGCAACTCGGGAGGCTGAGGCAGGAGAATCGCTTGAACCTGGGAGGCGGAGGTTGCAGTGAGCTGAGACGGTGCCATTGCACTCCAGCCTGGGTGACAGGGTGAGACTCTGCCTCAAAAAAAAAGGATGGAAAAATGATATGAATAACTAATCTTGTAGATACTTATAATGTACATCTTTCACATTACACATTACAGAGCTTTCACTCCCACATAATCACTAGACGTCCGTCCTCCATTCCTCTCATGCTAGCTGCTTCCATGGGCAAGCTCCGCAGGGTATGAAGGGTAAGAGAGGGTACTCTGTGGCCAGGCTGCCCTGAGTTGCCTGGGGCAAAAGAAAAAGGCAGAAAGGAAATGGAGACAGGAAGAGGGAATACAGAACCCAAAAAGTAGAAATGACAAAAAGAAAGAAAAGTTAGGCAAAATGAAGTAACAGCTACGTGACCTTCAGAAAGCTGGTTAATGTTCTTAGACCTCAGTTTCCTCCTTTATAAACTGAAGATAATGGCCCCCATCTCATGGGCTGTCCTCAGGACTAACTAAGTATACTCATGAAGCACCAGTAAGTGCTATGTGAATGTAAGGGCTATAAAAGTTTGTCATTCAGCCCTCCCAGCAACCCCAGAAATAGGTATCTACATCCCCAGGTAAGGCTGGAAGAAGTCTGACCTGAGTTACTCTCCCAAAGATCAACAGGAGGTGGAATTCAAACGCACCTCATGCTCCTTCTACTAGAGACCTGGGGAAAAAGAGGGAGGGAAGTATGGAAAACAGGGAAGAAAAGAAAGGGAGAAGGACCTTTCCCTGTAGGGTGAGGGCAGACAGAGTGAGAAGGCAAAGAGACCAGAGAAGAGAAGAAAAAGAAAAAAAAGAGGAATGGTAAGAGAAATCCTGAGGCCCCGTTGACAAAGGCAGCCAAGGTGGAGGCTGGCTTGGGGGCCGTCTCCATCTGACATTAGGGGCCCCGCTAGCTAATGAGGCTGGCACTCGATGTTGCAGGCTGGCACCTTCTTGCTGTTCTGCCTACATGCCTGTCCATCCCTCCACCCACACCTTTCCATGGCTCCATCCATCATCCTCCTGGTCTCATCCAGTACCACTGAACTAGTGCCACAACACAGAGCAGGCGCTCATGTGGACCCTGCCATGGCGCCTCCACAACAAGCCTGCCAGTTATTTCCTAGCTCAGGAACCTACACCAGAGCTGGCGGGGCACCAGACCCCAAGTCCTCATCTCCAGGGGGACCCCAGGTTGACTGGGCAGCCCGTGGAACAAATCATCCTTTGGCTTGAGAGCAGTGCAAATTTGCTATGGATGTCATTGAAAGAAATAAATATAGAAACCCCAGAATGGCTCTGGGCAACTGTTTTCCAAAGTCCAGCCATGCTCTGTTAGCAGATGTGGAGGCAGCCACAACTGCAAAATGTTAATCCAATTGACATTTTGAGGGAGGGAGGAGAGAGGGAGGGAGGGAGGAGGAGAAGAGGCTTACTGGTCAGGAGAAATGGTTTCACCCATTTCTAAAAGATGGGAAGGAGGAGGGAATTAAAAATAGATTTGTTGCTGCCCTAACACCACAAGCCATGCACACGACATTGATCACAGAGAGAATAAGCACGCAGAGGATCAGATGCACCAGTACCAGTGGGCTCATTTCTCACCAGCAAATATTGACTGCGCCGTAAGAAACTATGCAAGCTCAAGACTGGAATATTGCTCCTCATGGGGCAGGAAACAAGTCAGTCAGCAAGCAAAACGCATGCCTCTCTGCTCACATCCATACATCTCTACACAGGTTCAGACATAAAAATCTGCTAAGCCCCATTAATCTAAGATTCCCAGCATGTCCTGGACCATCATGGCTGATTTCTAATAAGCATTTGCAAAGGCCATTACTCCACTTAACAATTAGCCTCCTCCTACTGTCTGGGTCAGATCCTTCAATGGGTCTCACAGTAAGACAATGGAAGACCCATGTGGAACTCAGAGCAGCCTTGGCCTAGGAGGGGTGGCCTCCCGTCTTCTCTAGGCAGCTCCCTGGACTCTAGGAGAGCAGTTCTCTTCCTCCCTCTACCCCCATATTTCTTTTCTCCTAAGTGAAGAGGGTTACAGTATCTTGAATAGACCTTAGAGAAAAGCATCTCCCTCATTATGTCACTGATTTGTTTCTGAAAATAAAATGTTTTGTGCCAAAAGGCTACCATGGAACCAATCTCCTATTATTTTAAGTACGACAAATTATAATTAAAATTATAAATCATAATTAAAAATTAAAATTTATTGTATGCTAAGCAAACTGCCCACTTCCCTTTCCAATCAATGTCCAAAATGGAAAAGAAAATACCATTAGATAGTTGTATGTAAATGACAACTTCTCTTGTTAGGATGCAAAATGCTTAAAACACTGCTTCCTGATCACAAAACTATTCATGCAGCCATCAGCCAACAGGGGCTATGCATGCAGTAACACGGCCTTCCCCAATAACAGCAACATTTATTTATTTATTTTATTTTTATTTTTATTTTTTGAGATGGAGTTTTGCTCTGTCACCCAGGCTGGAGTGCAATGGCACAATCTTGGCTCACTGCAACCTCCACCTCCCGGGTTCAAGTGATTCTCCTGCCTCAGCCTCCTGAGTAGATGGGAGTACAGGCACCAGTCATCACACCCGGCTAATTTTTGTAGTTTTAGTAGAGATGGGGTTTCACCATGTTGGCCAGGCTGGTCATGAACTCCTGACCTCAGGTGATCCGCCCACCATGGCCTCCCACAGTGCTGGGATTACAGGCGTGAGCCACCGCACTCGGCCAATGGCACCATTTTAGACCCTCATTATCCTCTTGCTGATGCTTAAGGTTTTCAAAACGTGTATATATCATTCTGACATTCTACCAGTTTTATCAGTTCTGTAACTCAATATTTATCACACACCTCATTTTGCTAAAAGTACTGTATCAATTTTTACAATGTAAGTATAAATTCTCTGTATGTAAACATCATTCCAAAAATATGACATATGTACTTTTTATGAAGTTTAGGTATTAAAAAAAAAAGGCAGAGAACTACCATTCAAACCTGCAATCCTGTTCCTGAGTATATACCCAAAAGAACAGACATCATTCTATTATAAAGACACATGCACACATATGTTCACTGCAGCACTATTCACAATAGCAAAGACATGGAACCAACCTAAATGTCCATCAACAGTGGACTAGATAAAGAAAATGTGGTGCATATACACCATGGAATACTATGCAGCCATAAAAAAGAATGAAATCACCTCCTCTGTAGCAATCTCGATGGAGCTGGAGGCCACTATCCTAAGCAAATTGACATAAGAACAGAAAACCAAATACCACACGTTTTCACTTACAAGTGAGAGCTAAACTATGGTTCACAAAGGCAGAAAGAGCGGTACAATGGACACCGGAGACTCAGAAGCGGGAAGGCTGGGAGGGAGTGAGAGCCAAAAAAACTACCTGCTGGGTACAACGTACACTACTTGGGTGACAAGTCCACTAAAATCTCAGACTTAACCACTACACAATTCATTTTTATAGCCAAAAACCATCTGTAACCTTAAAGCAACTGAAATGAAAAAGAAAATTAAAAAGAGGGAGGGAGGGAGGGAAGGTAGGGAGATATTAGGAAAGAACTCTCATTGTGTTATATATAATTTACCAAATTAAAACAAACAAACAAGAGTCATTCTACTAATGTAAACCTCAACCCATGGCTGGACACGATGGCTCACGCCTGTGATCCCAGCCTTTGGGAGGCCGAGGCGGGCGGATCACGAGGTCAGGAGTTGGAGACCAGCCTGGCCAACATGGTGAAACCCCATCTTTACTAAAGATGCAGAAGGTTGCCTGGGCATGGTGGCACACGCCTGTGGTCCCAGCTGCTCATGAGGCTGAGACAGGAGAATCACTTGAACCCCGGAGGTGGAAGTTGCAGTGAGCCAAGATTACACCATTGCACTCCAGCCTGGGCAACAGGGCGAGATTCTATCTCTATTAAAAAAAAAGAGAGAGAGAGAGAGAAAAAAGAAAAGAAAACCTCAACCCAGAAGCACGCTGTAGGGTGTGCCTGTGTGTCATGGTAGACTTTATATGATAAGTCTTAGGTTGCAGTGCAACCCAGGTGTAGCCAGTGACCATTTTACTCAGGGACCCACCCTGGAGGAAGGAGCTGTACCTGCTCACAGTATTTGAGGCCCAATACAGTCCTGAGGTGGCTCCCTCTGTTACCAGTCTTGGAAGTAGTGAATTCTGGAATCAGTTTTTCCTGGTGACATTAGCAGCTTGTCAAATGACATGTTAGATGTTAGGAAAGAGTTCTCATTGGTAAGATGAAGTGCTACCAACAACGTGGACTGGCTACAGTATATTAGAGATACTCCCCACCTTTTCATAACACAGAAGGAAATCTAGAGAGGCTGACATCAACATTCTTAGCGATGCTGTCTAAGGGTTGATCCATAGCTATTGTGTTTCCAGCTGCTGCTTAGGAGAAATTCGGTTTGCCTAATGCCAACTATGAGGGTGACAGCAATGGTCCCTGTCACAGTGTCACACCTGCCTCTAGTGAACCTTTCTGTAAGAGAGTGGTCAGAGCATCTGAAAGGACAGAGGGTAGAGACATATCTTTATTGTTGGTTGAATCACTGTGCGCCTACTAATGAATGCTTGATCAATAAATGTCTCTTTGTGTGGCAGAATCTGGTGGAATAATTTTTTTTTCATCACAATTTGTTAGTGAAGTTCTAGTTTGAGGTTCTACCATCTTCAACTTTTTGGCCACTACTATTACCTACAAATTCAGCTAAGAGTTGTCCATGACCAAATTGATATAGGTAAATTCACACACACACACACATACATGGGGTGGGGGCGGGGGGAGAGATAGGAGGGGGAAGGGAGGGAGTAGGGAGAATGAAAAAAATAGGATCAGGTAGCCCCCTAGTCTCTTCCAACTATAAATGTTTGCATTGAACCTTATCTAAGAGATGACTAGTGGTCGTGTTTGCATGCCAGCACTGACTTTGGGGGCATGAGCAAGGATGAGATTAGAGAATGAACCTTTGGGCTTATCTTTACAAAGTAAAAGAAATAAATTAATTAAGTGCTTACTGAGCATCTTTAGTGAATACTATATCCAGGCTACATCCCCAATCCCAGTTATTTCAGTCTCCTAAGATTTTAATTTTGTGTACTCTCTATTCAATTCAGCAAAAATCACCCTTGTCCCATAAAGCAATGATCAGATAGCTGCAGCAATTTTTTCTTTCTTTTTTTTTTTTTTTTTTTGAGCTCTGTCTCCCAGGCTGGAGTGCAGTAGCAAGACCTCAGCTCACTGCAACCTCTGCCTCCCAGGTTCAAGTGATTCTTGTGCCTCAGCCTCCCGAGTAGCTAGGATTACAGGCTCACGCCACCATACCCTGCTAATTTTTCTATTTTTAGTAGAGACAGGGTTTCACCATGTTGACCAGGCTGGTCTCAAATTCCTGACCTCAAGTGATCCATCCACCTTGGCCTCCCAGTGCTGGGATACCCGGCCGTGATTTTCTTAACAAACAACTGCCACCTGATGCAGATGAAGGAAGGTATCACACATCCTATGATTTTATTTTCAGATTTTTCCCTAATATTTTATTATGAAAAATTCCAAACACACAGTAAAGTTGAATGAATTCTACAATGAACATATATATAGCTGCACCTGCGATGTACCATGACCCTCTTATCATATTTGCTTTTATCATATTTATCCTTCTATCCATCCATCAACACATCTTTGGTTTTTTAATGCATTTCAAAACAGTAAGACAGTCAGCAGCACATTACTTCCTAGGCATTTTAATATGTATATCATTAACCAGGATTCAATAATGTTTATGGGTTTTTCCCCCCCTTCAAGGTAAAAGTTACATACAATGAAATGCACAATACACTGGAAAAATTTTGACAATGCATACTCCTATGTAACCCAAACACTTTTCAAGATGCAGAAAGTTCTGGAGTGATGAGGAAGTTCCCTCAAGCTCCTTCTCTGACAGTATCTGCATCCTCCCGCCATAGGCAATCCCTTCTTGATTAAGCTTAGTTATAGATTGGTTCTTCCTGTCCCCAAACTCAATCTATTAGGAATCCTGAAGTATATATTCTTTGGGTAAGCTTTGTCTCATAACATCAAGTTTTTGCAATTCATTCAAGTTGTTTCATGTATTGCTAATCTGTTTTTACTTACTGCTTGGTGAGTGGCATACCATAATATTAACAGAACAAAAATTATTTATCTATTCTCTCAGTGATGAATACCTGGGCTGTTTTTGCAATAACAGTTTCATAGTCCAGCAATAACTACAACTGCAACTGAAGGGTCAGAGGGTAGACACCTATTCAGTATTTTTCTTTCTGTTTTGTTTTTGTTTTTGTTTTTTCTTGAGACAGAGTCTCACTCTGTTGCCTAGGCTGGAGTGCAGTGGCAATCTTGGCTCAATGCAACCTCCGCCTCCTGGTTTCAAGCAATTCTCCCGCCTCAGCCTCCTGAGTAGCTAGGACTACAGGCACTTGCCACCACGCCCAGCTAATTTTTTGTATTTTTAGTAAAGACAAGGTTTTGCTACGTAGGCCTGGCTGGTCTCGAGCTCCTGACCTCAAGCAATCCGCCACCCTCGGCCTCCCAAAGTGCTAGGATTACAGGCCTATCTATTCAGTTTTATAGGAAATCACTAGACCTTTCTTTAAAGGGGATGAACCATTTATATTCCCACCAGTAATGTGTGAGAGATACAGCTGCAACACATTCTTACCAACATCTGATGTTGTTAGTTTTGTTTTATTTTAATTTTAGCCACGCTGGTGGGTTTGAAATGGCATCTCATTGTGGTTTTTCCTGCTTCCTGTGAGTTACTTGAACATTTTTTAGAATTCCATTGTAATTTACCTATGGTGGTTTTTAATGCATCTCTTTGTATAGCTTTTTGAACGGTTGCTCTAGGTATTACATTACATATGCATAATTTATCAAAGTCTACTGGGGCTGACATTTTACCAGTTCGAGTGACCTGCAGCACACTTAACTCCCATTGTATCCCTTTATCCTCTCTCATTTACAATAGGATTGCCTTAAATATTTCCCTTACATATATCAAAAGCCACATTAGACGTTTTCCAAACTTCTTTACATCTTGGACTCTGTTGTGAAACCCAGTTTCCACCAAGCAGACACACCTGTGTGACATGACAGAGGCAAAAATGAACGCCAGGAAGTAGAGGATGCTCTTGGGCCTGCTTCTGCTGTTTTCTGGCAAGCACGAGCAAGGGATGTTATTTTCCTTTTGAGGCAGCTGTCGTTAGAGCTCTGAGTCCAGTCCCAAACTTCTCAAGTATCAAAAAGTATGGTTCTTGTCCTGCTCACACAGATCTCAGCAGATACAGCAGGGTCCATAAGGGAGCAGCCGCCCCGTGGCTTCTTAACCACAGTTTCCTTGGTGGTCTGGTTCGATATGGCTCTCGCCTGTGCCTCTAGCCTCTCTTAGGATTCTTCAAGGTACTTAAGAATGGCAATACATATGTATCACACACGTACCATAAAACCTAAAGTATAATAATAATAATAATAATAATAAAAGAAAAAAAAAAAAAGAATGGCAATACATTGGCTGGGCGCAGTGGCTCATGCCTACAATCCCAGCACTTTGGGGGCCCAAGGCGGGTGGATCACGAGGTCAGGAGATTGAGACCATCCTGACCAACACTGCACTCCAGCCTGGCGACAGAGCTAGACTCTGTCTCAAAAAAAAAAAAAAAAAGGAAATACATCTTTTTCTGTTGAAGCTCATGCATCCTCTTGTCTGTAACTGAACTCTAATGGTTATAGTCCCACAGCTAATTACTGGCAGAGCTGGGATCAAAACTCAGATCTCTGTTCTTTCTTCTGCAGTGCGCTGCGGAGTCTTTCTCTCAACAACGTTCTTCAAAGAAAAAAGAGTTGAAAGTCCCACATTCTATTTTGAGAACACACACTGGGAATGAAATGTTTGTATTTCTCTGTCACATCCTTTTCACCCTACATGTGTGGTTATCTTTGCCTGGGTGAGTTAAACCACTGCTCAGGAATGAGACACTGTGGGTGTTTCTTAGGCAGCACAACGGTGACAGCAATAAGCATATTTTCCTTGCTACTGGGGCTGAATTAATCAAGACATTTGTTTCTTAAAAGATTCAACTCACCGCAGTAAACAGAAAAGGATGTAATCTGCAGTGGCTTCTCACAATTTATTGCTTATGGACAGACGCTTATCTTATTTATTTTTTAAGATGGAGTCTCACTCACTCTGTCACCCAGGCTGGAGTGCAGTGCTGTGATCTCTGCTCACTGCAACCTCTGTCTCCGAGGTTCAAGCGATTCTCTTGCCTCAGGCCCCTGAGTAGCTGAGAGTACAGGAGCACGCCACCACACTCGGCTAATTTTCGTATTTTTTTGTAGAGATGGGATTTCACCATGTTGGCCAGGCGGGTCTTGAACTCCTAGCCTCAAGCAATCTGCCCGCCTTAGCCTCACTCAGTCACCCAGGCTGGAGTGCAGTGGTGCGATCTCTGCTCACTGCAACCTCTGTATCCAAGTTTCAAGTGATTCTCTTGCCTCAGCCCCCCGAGTAGCTGAGAGTATAGGAGCACAACACCACGCTCGGCTAATTTTTGTATTCTTTTTGTAGAGATGGGATTTCACCATGTTGGCCAGGCTGGGCTTGAACTCCTAGCCTCAAGCAATCTGCCCACCTTAGCCTCCCAAAGTGATGGGATTATAAACATGAGCCACTGCGCCCAGCCAACAAACCCTTAGCTTAGAACTCAAAGATTTGGATGGACATTTCAGCTCAGCTACATCCCAGGTAGGGCCATTTACTGAACTTCCACTCATCCAGCCCAGCTGGCTTCCTTGCTGATCTTCCAACAAGACAAGCACACTCCTGCCACGGGACCTTCACACTTGCAATGTCCACTGGATGGAATCTGCATCCTCTCGATATTTGTGTGCTGTGCACCCTGACTTCACTCTAGTGTCTGCTCAAAAAGCTTTCCCTAACACCCTGCTCCCCTGACTTACTTTCTTCCCCATAACACTTAAATGACTCAATCTTATATACCTATTTCTTCAATGAGTATCCCCTGGTGACTGGCACATAGCTCGAACTCCATAAATCTTTCAAGAGTGAATGAATGCCTGCCTACAAGTTTGACAGAGACACGGGGTCCTCCTCTGTAGGCTGACCTCCCAAAGCTGACCTCGAACAACGACTGTAAATATGAACTGAGACTGGTTATATGAAAACCCATGATGGTGAAAACATGTGCTCAGCACGTAGCGAGCATTTTACAAGCTTTACTGTTTCTAAGAAAAACTATTTTTCACATTCTAACATCTCTGAAGTCGAGAAAGTTTGAGCAATCACTGGAGACCACACAGCAGGGGTAACACAGCTGTTCCCACTAGTGCCTTCACCTCTTTGCAGAATGGGTGTCACAGGCTTCAGTGAAAATCCCGGAGACAATGAAGGGAGTCACTCTTTTAACCGCTATGAACCAAATGGTTGTGGGAAGAGGCAGAAAGAAATGGAGAACCAGATGTGTTTAGCAACATTCCTAGAAGCAGAGCCAGGAGGAGGCCAGCTCCACAGAGCTGCAAAGTGGGTTAAGTGTCGTCTTCACAGGATTTTCATAAGAAATGCTGCATGCTCATGATGATGCAGAGGACGGCACGATGTAGACAGATGCAGGAGATGACACTGAGTTGAAAAACAGATTCTGAAGAGTGAGATTCCAAGCAAAGAAGCTTTTGCAATATCTGAACCAATATATTTGCCTATACTTTCCTTTATGTGTAGGCATAGCAATAAAATATGACAAAAACCCAAGTGTAAAATAGTTCTTTCAATAAGCATAAAAGAAAGATTCAAAGGGATAAAAAAAAATTGTGCCATGATTTAATTAAAAGATTTCTTGGCTTTACATAAAACAATGCCATGTCTTACACTCAGTGGCATCTGAGGTTAGGTGAATTTGTTTGAAAAAAAAATTGAAAAACAAAACTCCAAAGCACTCTTGACCCCAGACACTTCTCTATTGGTTCATCCATTGACCTAATTTCCCTGTATTTAATTCCCATGTCTATTTTCAAGACTGATTTACACTGCAGGTTCTGATGCAACCACTGACTTACATTGCAGGTTCTAATGTAACCACTGTCCTTAACGAGTACATAGATTTGTTGCCTTCTCTACAGGGGCATGAGATTTGTTGCCTCCAGGAAAGGCAACAAATCTATGTATTCCTTAAGGACAGTGGTTCTCAAAGGGTTGTCCTGGGAACAGCCGCATCACCTAGACAGTAGTTAGAAATGCACATTCTGAGGCCTCTCAAGACCTGCTAACTCGGACACTGGGGGAGAAGAAGGGGTTCCAACAAGCCTTCCAGGTCATTCTGATGCATGCTGGAGTTTGAGAATCGATGCTATAGGAAAAACACCCAGTACCAACTACCATCAACTTGACCACTCATGTGTCACCACTCACTGAAGTTTAACTACAATGTCCAGAGAATTAATTGTGTACCAGGCACTATGTGGAAGGCTGAATGCTGCCTCACAATCCAAAGTGGTATGTGTGAAAATCACTAAATAAAATGCAAAATGGGATGACATGAGGGCTGGCGGGGGTGCCAGAACCATGCTCTGTTCAGGGAAATAGAGGACTGATTCTGATCCAAGAGTCCCGGTGGACTTCGTCTCTGAATTTTATAGGTGAAGAAGCTGTTCAGAGCCCACTGTGGTGCTCTTATTGATGGAGAGGCACAGTCCCTCTTCCCCAAATGCTGGTGGCCTGAAGGCAGTGTCTGAACTGGCCTTGAAAAGTGAGTAGGAAACCCATAAGTAGGCAGAGGTCTTCAAGGACATTCTGAGTAGAGGGAAAAACGAAACTAAATAAAGCAGGGAAGTGCGAAAGTAATTATTTTGTTCCGGGAAGAGTGGGTAGCAATCTGCAGTAGTTTAGGTACCTTTTAAGCTTGTCGGAAAGGTTGACAAGGCATGAGAGACCTGGAGGGACAGGAGGGTGTAGCCGAAGAGTGGATTTCCACATCCATGGTCTGAGGTGAGCAGCTGGCAGTGAGGACAAAGATGTTGACAGCAGTGTTTCTCACCCTGTAAGAGGAACATGGATTTCCTGGGATCTTGTTAAACTGCGGGCTCTGATTCATAATCTTGGGATGGGCCTGCAGTTGTGTCTTTTTGAGCAGCTCCCAGGTGATGCTGATACTTTTTGTACCTGGATCACACTCAGAGTGGTGATGGCCTGGAGGGGAACGCAGGTGCTACAGGGAGAGTATGTGAAGATGCTTGGAAATGATGCCTTTATGTTGCTGTCAGGATACATGATTGGATGGGTCCATGATGGTGTTTTCAGAAGAATGGCAACAGATGGAAAGGAAAACGGGAATTGGGGGCAAAAGTTTTCATAAAGGGAAGGCGGAACGTGGAGTTCTGCAGATGAAAAGGAGGTTGCTGGAAACAGAACAGTGCATCCACTGCAATTAGTCTCAGCAGTGCATGACAATAAATTCCTGATAACAGTGGCTTAAACCAAAGGGACTTTTATGTCTGTCTCACATCCAGAAAGTCAGGAGGTTGGTAGTGTAGCGTGGAATGTGATTTAACAGTGCCATTGACTTCCCTGGATCCCATCATTCTGCTTTACCATCCTCAGCTCTAGGTTGAGGCCCCTCAGTGTCCAATACCATGCTAGAGCATCAACATCCTTGTTGTAGGCTGGCAGCTAAAAGTAGTGGAAGAGAAGGCCAAAAACGGGGACACATCTCAACAGCAAAAGTGATTGTAAGTGGATTCCCTGAAGTTCCATAGCCATGCCCAACTGCCACAGGGGCAGGGAGACACTGTCATTTCTTTGGCTGCTTTGCTCTCCTGAATGCAAGCAGAAGTCTGTTCCTAAACAGAAAAGGGACAATGGATATAGGGAGGCAACATGGCAGTCCTTGCTGCAAGGGGAATCCATGGTGACAACTCAAAAGGGGAGGGCACAATGAAGTAATCAGATTCTTAGGGGATACTTGAGTGTCGGCCTCTTGTGCTCATGGGTGTCTGAATCTACTTGTGTCTTGCGATTTTGCTAGTTCATTAGTGTGAGTGTTCCTCTCCTCTGTCATAAAAACCTGTCCAAATCCTTCTCATCTGCAAGAGCCAGCTCCACTGCCATCTCCTCCATTAACTGTGGCTGCATTTCACAGGGTTGTTCCAAAAAGTCAAGGTAAAACACTAGGAACAATGCTTGGCACATATTATGTACTGGGCACATAATAACCGCTTAATAAATGCTAGATATGAATTATATGTACCAAGACCCAGCATGGGTGCAGACACATAGTAGGCATTCAATATGCATTTGCTGAATGTAATCTGCAGCTTCTGGACTGACCTCTGTGCCTTAAATTTTCCTGGGGCTCCTGTGTCCACCACACCTACCATTCTCCAAGGCCCATCCAAAAGCCAGAATCTAGCCCCCAATAGGGACATTATTTAGATGAAAGAACATTTTTCCACAGCCATCCTAGTTTTCAGGGTCTTGCCAAGAAATAGAAAAGAAAAGCAATATAAATGTTAATAGGAAATTGTCTATTCACTTTTACTTAGGCTAATCTACAGCAGACCAACAAACAGGGAATTAGACAGCCGAAGGGACAGGAAAACACGGGACCTTGACAAGCTGAAGCCCAACGGACTGCAGTTTCTAGGAGGAAATGTAATTCCAGGCCAACAAGGAAGGCTACGTGGAAATCAGGACAGAGGGCTTCTCCTTGGGATGCCTCTATGGTGTGAGATGAGGTTCCTGCTGTGGTCCCTGTTTTCCTGGGCATCCATCAAATTAGTGTCTACCATATGCAGCCACAGGTCTGAGTGGTAGGGACAAAAAGGTGATTACAGCAGCTCCTGTCTCCAAGGACTACAGAGGCAAGAAAAATCAACCTATAACTACAATACAGTGTGAGGTAAATGTTACTAGATGTGTAGGCTCAAGATATTAGATAAGCAAGGAAGAAGGGCAGATTGCCAGAACAATAGAGCAGAAGAAAGATTAGGTACAAAGTTGTCTTCCTGTAGAGCAGAAGACCCTGAGACGGCGTTCTAAAGGGTGACTAGGAGTTACTCTGGCAAAGAAGGCAGGAAAAGGTGTTCCAGGAAGTGCGAACACCAGGTACAAAGACTAGAGTGCATGAGTTCATGTCCTTTGCAGGGACATTGATGAAGCTGAAAACCATCATCCTCAACAAACTAACACAGGAAAAGAAAACCAAACATTGCATGTTCTCACTCATAAATGGGAGTTGAACAATGAGAACGTACAGACACAAGGAGGGGAACATCACACACTGGGGCCTATCAGTGGGGTGGAGGAAAAGGGGAGGGAGAGCATTAGGACAAATACCTAATGCATGTGGGGCTTAAAACCCAGATGACAGGCTGACAGGTGCAGCAAACCACTGTGGCACATGTATACCTATGTAACAAACCTGCATGTTTAGGACATGTATCCCAGAACTTAAAGTGAAAAAAAAAAAAAAAAAAGTAAAGAAAAAAAGACTAGAGAGATACATTATGATAGGCTAAATAACGCCCCCAAAGATTACCACTTGATAATTCCTGAATTTTTTGAGTATTGCATTACATAACAAAAAAGGACTTTGTAGGTATGATTAAAGACCTACAGGTGGAAGATGATCCCAGATTATCCTGCTGGGCCTGATATAACCACAAAGGTCCTTTTTTTTTCTTTTTTAGTGAGATGGAGTCTCGCTCTTTCGCCCAGGCTGGAGTGCAGTGGTGCTATCTCGGTTCACTGCAAGCTCCGCCTCCAGGGTTCACGCCATTCTCTTGCCTCAGCCTCCCGAGTAGCTGGGACTACAGTCGCACAAAGGTCCTTATAAGAGAGATACAGGAAGAGTTGGCATCAGAGGGAATGTTGGTTTGATAATGGAAGCAGAAAGTAGTGTCATTCATTTTGCAGATGGAGGATGGGACCACAAGCCAAGGGATGCAGGTGGCTGCTAAAAGCTGAAAAGGGCAAGGGGATGGGATTCTCCCTCAGAGCTTCCAGAAGAAAACAGCCCTGTGAACACCCTGACTTTAGTCCAGTGAGACTGATTTTGGATTTCTGACCTCCAGAACTATAAAAGAGCAAATCTGTATTATTTTAAGCCACTAAGTTTATGGTGATTTGATATAGTAGCAACAGAAAACTAACATATACGTGTTAAGGTGTGTCTTCCAGAATGTTAAGGAAGAACATCAGAAAAATGAATTGGAGGAGGCAGGCTCAGGCCAAGTCATGGAAGGATCTGTGCACCAGCCTGAGTTTAAGTTTTATCCTCAATGTGGAGCTTCCACTAAAGCGTCTTAGCAGAGGGATACTAAAGCGCTGAATTGTCAAATTTCTAGATCTTAAATCTTAGGAATGACCACATGTCTAATTCTCCATTTTATTGACTCATTTCTTTTATTATAGACTGTAATGACTGTATAAAACAAAGGAATAATCTAATGGAATATGGAAGGCTATGTCATCCCTCCAAATTCCACTCTAATGTTCTTGAAGATGCATACATGTACCTGCAGGGCTGTGACCTAGTACAAGCTCGGGTGTACAGACAGGGGAACTTACTGGAAACTGGGGATTTCTCCCCAGAATCCTGGCCTGATGATTGCTGTATGGCTACAAAGGCCTCGTTCAAATGTCCCACCCTGCCCCAACTCCAGGAACGGGACAGGCAACCCATGCTCACTGAGTGCTCTCTTAGGGCCAGAAGCTTTGTGAACATTCCATCATTGAGTTCTCTGTGATCCTTCTGGGCAGTACCCTCAGCTGCCGGGAGCCTCTTGCAACTGAGCCTGATTCCCTGAGCACTGCTGTTGCAAGGCACGACACTCATCAGCGAAGACTGGAAAAGATGATAATCCACCTACACAGGGTCCCTACCTACCTCTGCCCAATCTCTGTCTACACACAGAAAAGCACTGAAGGGTAAAATTCCAGCCAGCCTCCTCCTTCTCACTTACTCCTGATACACCAACCTTTATGCACTCACACACCCCTTGTCAGGGCCCCTGCCAGCTATGTCCTTGGCCGAATGTTGCTTGCTGCCAAAGGAATCGCTTAGGTGGCCTCTAAGCAGCCCCGGATCTGACAAGCTGGGTCTGCTCTAGCACTGCTGCTAGACCCCTGAGGCCACAGCCAGACACGCAGAGGCTCTAAAGCAGTGCTCTGCCTGTTGCCAGAGCCGGAGACCCACACTAAGGAGGACCCAAGGCACAAGAAACCTGAGTTCAATTCCTCACTGAGACACTTCACAGCTGTGAAACCTTGGCCAAGTCACTGTCCTTCCATCAAAACAGTAGGGTGTGGCCCATCACCAACACTTGCCACCATGGTGCACCCCATAAATTAGAAAGCTATACTTCTCATGCATCTGACAGGTCCCACAGCCATAGAGGGCTCTGTGGTGGAAACACACACAATATAACACAACACAACACAACACAACACACACCTGGCAACACTGGGCACTGCTGAAGCCTCAATTTTGAGCTGTTTTCAACAGTGTTGTCATGAACAGATTCTTGCAGAGTCTATTCCACCCCCTTCCATATTTTCTTTTAGAATCTATATTTGGAGACAGCATTTCCCTGAAAATAAAAGCATTGAGTTGAAGGGTCTATCATGGAGTTAAAGGATATGCACAATTTATGGTTCTTGTGATGACCTGGCTCTCTCCATGAAGAGCGATGTTGATCCCACCAGCAAGTCAGATCAGACAGCACTGTTCACATCCCTACTTCATTCCAGCATGGAATTAAGCACTTCAGTTATTATTTTCCAATATCACACAATGCTCAGCCCCATTTGACTGATAAGGAAAGTAAAGTTATGGAAAGCAAAGCGACTTGTCCAAGGCAATGCAGTTATTTTGAGACAGAGCTGGGAGAAGAATTTAAGTCCCTAGAATCTTCCAACTCCATTGTATCTGCTGAATTATTCAGGTCTTTGAGTTATCCCACACTACTTCAACAGCTTTCATTTATTACAGATAACCATAAGGCCAGGTTCTAGACTGGCTACTTTATGATATACACTACTGCGTTCATCCAAGTCAATAAGGCAATAAACGTGATAATGTTGATGATGATAATAGCACCTACCTACTACTGAATGTTTAATACGTGCAGGCATTGTGTAAGGCACTTACATTATTTTAACTCTAAAAATCTATGAGTTACCATTAACATGCCCAGTTTATAGATGAAAGAATTGGAGCTCGGAAAAGAGACATCCCCGAAGAGTCCCACAGATGATAAATGGAAAACACATCCATCAATAAATAGATTTGAACACAGGGCTGGCTCCTAACAGTTAACTGCCCAGGTGGGTGACAAGCAAGAAGGTTTCTAAAGATGACAGTGAGAAAAATCAGCATTCCATGTTGGTTTGTCTTCCCTGCAATGTGCTGGCTGTGTGTCGTTTGATCAGTGCTGAGTTTATTTCAACCCCATCAGACCAGCTGCATACAAATGCATGTCTTTCTCTTCTGGGGGCTGCTTCCCATTATAGCAAACATGGATCACACGGCTCAGCCCACACCCCCACACAAGCCTCCAGGGTACCGCCTCCAATGGCCAAGAGGGACCTCGTCAGGGCCTGAGAACAGAGGGAAAGCTCCCTCTCACGGCACCATCTGCACTGCAGAGGAGGGAACAGGAAGGGGGAGCTCCTAGAAAGCAGCAATAGTATCCTGGTATAAGGGGTGAGCTTCAAGGCTAGGAAAGAAGCCACAGGACAACTAATAAAATTATTAAACAAGTAACTTGATGTAATTTCAGATTCTCCTCCTGGAAGGGGATGGAAGAGGTTCTAGTAAAAATAAACTGAATCGCTTTAAAGAAAGGAAATGATTCAGCAAATCCAGACAGAAGATACCTGGGCCACAGATCATTTGCATAGCTAACCTACCTTCTTAGAAGTTCTTTTCGTCAAAAGACAGAGAGACATAAATCCCCGTGAATTGGCCCTTTTCTGCCCTCAGGCAGGTACAATCTCAAATTCTTCCTGATCCATGACATCTCAGATCCTGAAACCACTGCAGAATGAAACAGCCCTATGGACACCCTGACTTTAGTCCAGTGAGACTGATTTTGGACTTCTGACCTCCAGAACTATAAAAAAGTAAATCTGTATTATTTTAAGCCACTAAGTTTATGGTGATTTGATATAGTAGCAACAGAAAACTAACATATGTGTTAAGGTGTGCCTTCCAGAATGTCTTCCAGAAAGCAGCCTGAAAAAGCAACCATCACCCCATCATCGCATAAGAATTATATCATCTTCAGTAGATCCAGAACTGGCACGCAAGACCAATTCTAGCTGAATAATATCATGGCTACTAAAGATGTGGGAGGGAATGGGGAAAACACGCTGGCTTCCCTCCCTCACTGCCCTGACACTAGATGCATTTGTCAGGTGAGAAACGGAGAGCTCCCGGGGCCACACCTGCCCCCTGGCACAAGCAGGCCCATCATTTGACTGTGAGTCCATCAGCAAAATACGGGGAGTATCCAGGTGAAGAGGAAAAGCATTCAACCTCCCTATAACAAAATTTATAAAATCAGCGTTAGCTTGCCAGGGATCCTCTTTGACTGTAACTTAGAAAGTCTCAAGGTGTTAACAGCTGGAAGTGGTTATTAGGTTCCTAAAATCCTATAGCTGGGGTTTATGGCTACATTTCTGATGCACAACAACCAAGACTGTCCAAGCACACACACACAATGCTCCCTCCTTTCTCCAACTGCTCTGGCTTTGCAGCCAATCTTACTCCCTGGTCTCAGTTCTTTGGAATCAAGGGAACCTTCTAAAATATCAAGCTGCTTTAGAAAAGTGTCAATTTGTAAATTCTCCATTTGGCCCTGTCTACCTGCAAAGATACAGATAAGTCCGGGGGAAGCAAAAGAAGAGGATTTTGTGTCTCTTTTTAGTTTCCAGATGGAGCTGCCTCCCACAGTCGACCCACACACCCAAGTGGCTGATGTCACTGTTATGATTTTAGTAGCACTGTGAGGGCCCTGGGGGCGAGAACCCCCATAAAAATCAACAATATCAAGCACATCTGAGAAAGCCAGAGAGATAGAACCTAGGGAACCAGAGTGTGCTTAGCTCTGGAAGTGTCTGCAGAATTGCCAAGCAGAGACCCATCATATGGACATCTGTGCACACACACAGGATGGAATGAGCCAGGACCTTAGAGAGGATGACACTTGACCAGGCTGACGATGTCCAAGCTGCTGAGAAGGATCCAGTCTCAAATATCACCCAGTAGGACCCTTAGGGAAAATTCCCTTGGCCACTATGTAGAATGTCAGGCTCAGGACTAAGAAAGCACCTGTCCCAGAGGAGAAAACAGTGTTTTCAACCAAGCTTGGCACTGTCGTGAGTCCAGCCTCCATGGACTGAATAGAAGTTAGGAGTTGCTGATGTGGAGCTGCTATTGGAGGGAGGGAGGGAGGGAAAGAGAAAAGAAAAATGTAAGGAATATGACAGTGCACTGGGCACTGAGGCTGTCTATGGGGAAAAGACGCTCTGGAAGGGGGTTGTGGTGGCCAATGCGTAGACAGAGATCCTCATACCCAGCCCGGCCAGAAGCCCTCCTGAGTGCCCCTCGCTATAACACAGACATTACACGCCTGCCTGAGGCATTTCATCCCTTCAGGTGACTGTCATCATACTATGTTGCTAGGGCGGCCGTAACAGAATACCAGACTGTGGGGCTGAAACAACAGGAATTCATTCTCTTAGAGTTCTGGAGGTTGGAAGTCTGATATCAAAGTGTTGGCAGAGTTTGTTTCTTCTTTTTTGTGTGTGTGAGACAGACTCTCGCTCTGTCGCCCAGGCTGGAGTACAGTGGTGCGATCTCGGCTCACTGCAACCTCTCCCTCCCTGGTTCAAGCGATTCTCCTGCTTCAGCCTCCTGAGTAGCTGGGATTGCAGGTGTGTGCTACCACACCCGGCTAATTTTTGTATTTTTAGTAAAATCGGGGTTTCACGACGTTGGTCAGGCTGGTCTCCAACTCCTGACCTCGTGATCCGCCCGCCTCGGCCTCCCAAAGTGCTGGGATTACAGGCGTGAGCCACCGCCCCCAGCCCAGAGTTAGTTTCTTCTGAGGCCTCTCCTTGGCCTGCAGCTGGCCATCTTCTGCCTGTGTCTTCATGGGGTCTTTCCTCTGTATCTGTGTCCTAATCTCTTCCTCTTATAGGGACACCAGTCGGATAGGACTAGGGCCCACCATAATGACCTCATTTTACTTTAATCACCTCTGTAAAGACCCCATCCCCAAACAGTCACATTCCTGGGTACCAGGGGTTAAGGCTTCAACACATAACTTCGGACATGGAGGGGCGCAATTCAGCCAATCACAGTCATTACCACTTTTATACCACTGAGCAAAATGAGACGCACAGGAAGTAAGTGATTCTCAGAAGCCACCCCACTCATCTGCAGCAGAGCCAGGATTAAAATCCAGACCTCCAAGACCCTGAAAACACGATCCCACCACGCCACGAAGCTGCTTAGACCTGTGAGGTTGCTGGCGTCAGGCCCGGTTTCACAAATCAGAGAGCCGAGGCTGAGGAAGGTGAAGGAACTTACCAGAGGGTCACGGATCTAAAAAGAGTGGCACTGGGACTCATATCTAGGGTCTATCTAGCTTTACCCCTACTAGTCATTTGCATTGAATGCACGCCAAGACTGCACTTGGATTGAGACTCATCCTTGGTGAGGCAGTAGCGCCCTTCCTTCATAACTCATTCTCCTCTATTCAGGGTGGTCCAGGTGGCATGGTTGTTTAGAGGTACCCATTCTCCATTTTAATTCTTTAATTCTTTTTTTTTTTTTTGAGATGGAGTCTTACTCTGTCGCCCAGGCTGGAGTGCAGTGGCGCAATCTCAGCTCACTGCAAGCTCCACCTCCCGGGTTCACACCATTCTCCTGCCTCAGCCTCCCGAGTAGCTGGGACTACAGGTGCCCACCACCACACCCAGCTAATTTTTTGTATTTTTAGTGGAGATGGGGTTTCACTGTGTTAGCCAGGATGGTCTCGATCTCCTGACCTCATGATCTGCCCGCCTCAGCCTCCCAAAGTGCTGGGATTACAGGCGTGAGCCACCGTGCCCGGCCTAATTCTTTAATTCTTAAATTAATTTCTTAATACTTACAAATCTGAGGAAAGGTGTTTAAAATCCTTCATTAAAGGCCATTCAACTATACGATCACAGCATCCTTCAGTGAGTCCCCATGTTACTGACACGGGCTCTCTGATTTGTACTTTATGCTTCCTTGGGGACTCTCCGTGGTGCTTACTATAAAACCTTGTACTAAGTAGTTTCCTGATAAATATTTGCTGAATGCATGAATGGATGGACGGACAAAGTGGTCCAAGGAACCTCAAAAGGCCCTTCCCAGCTTTAAGCTTCATGATTCTGCTCTAGGGGATGACACAGTGGGATTGCTGCCCCATGGCCGAGCACTGCATCAGATCTAAACCAGAACTTTTGATCTCCTCAGTGTATCTTCCTCCAACAAAGCGAGCATGTCAGGGCAAAATCACCAACCAAAACAAGGCAGGGATAAGAAGCTGTCTTTGAGAATAATGGGCTCTACCCAGGCACAAAATGATAGAAAGCTCTGGGAATCAATTAAACTTTCCCTTTATAATTAATACCAATACTTTTTTTTTTTTGAGATGGAGTCATGCTCTGTCACCCAGGCTGGAGTGCAGTGGCGTGATCTTGGCTCACTGCAACCTCCACTCCCAGGTTCAAGCGATTCTCGTGCCTCAGCCTCCCAAGTAGCTGGGATTACAGGCATGCGCCACCAAGCCCAGCTAATTTTTATATTTTTCATACAGACGGGGTTTTGCCATGTTAGCCAGGCTGGTCTCGAACTCCTGACCTCAGGTGATCCGCCCGCCTTGGCCTCTCAAAGTGCTAGGATTACAGGTGTGAGCCACCATGCCCAGCTGGCCAATGTTACTTTGATGTACTTTCCTCTCTCATCAGATCTTTGCTAGGCAGAAAACAAAAAAAAAGGAAAACTTCATCATCACCGTATAATTCCACTGTCCTTGCTGTCTATGTTCCCACTTAGAAAATGCTACTGCCGTTCAACAAATGTCTGTCTGAGTAGCTATACAAGCAAAGAACTACCCTGGGCACTTTCCAAAGAAGCAGAAGACAATAGCTCATGACAGCAAGGCAGTTACAAGCAACACAAGGAGATTTAAAAAAAAAAAAAAAAACACTTAAGAATGCAGAATAATGTAATACAAATTGTATTCAGTGTTAAGCCTTTGAGGAATAACCAGTCTGGGGAAAGGTTTTAAAGTCTAACGTCTTCTCAGAAGAGAATGAATCAGTGAATCAAAGAATCAAATTAAAAATGAGAGCTGGAAGAATTGGCCCCAGAAAATGGCTAGGTCACAGTCTAATGGATGATCATGGTGATGAACCAGCCAGGGAGCTGAACAAGTTAGGAAGACAGTGGCAAGGAAGGCTCAGAAGCCATACTGTGTGTCAAGGGGAAAGGAACAACTCGTCCCTGGCTGGCTGGAGAAAGGAGAATGGGAATGACAGCAGCAGGTGCAGAGAGTTCCTGGAGGACCACAAAAGGTTCTTTTAATCAGAGGCATTTAGACTGGACACAATGGGTACAAGGCACTCATTTGATTTTTCTGAGCAGAGGAATAGAATGATGCAAATTCCTAAGGAATTCATAACATTCCAACAGCTCTGCTGTCATCTGAGTAGAATAAATCAAGATCACCACAATGGCAGGTACATTGATCCAAGTGTAACGGGGTCATCCTACACACTAGAGAAGGAAATGGCAAAATTCTTTAAAACCAGGGGCACATTTCAATGGGAAGTCATTAGTTTGAAAAAGGGGCATTAGATAAATGCTGTATGATGTTTTTTCTCAAAAGACCAGTTAAAACTTAGAAATTTCCAAAGCAACAAATCACACAGCTGCAAAAGACCTTCGGTAGTAAACTGTCCCAAATCTTTATGTAAGAAATCATTCACTCATCATTTATTGTGCCTCTACTGTGTACGAGGCACTGTGCTGGATACAGACCCCAAGCAAGCAAGAGACGGCCAAGTATTATAGGAGCAGTTGTAGGATGACAAACACCGAGCTCCAGCTTAATCCCACAGAGGTACAGCAGTTTCCCCAGGTGAACAAGGTGAAGCAAGGCAGGAGAGAAAAGAGCCCTGCTAAGTCAGGAGCTGTGCAAGAGCAAGGGGTGGCCACCAGGCTCCCATGTTTTGTAACCTGCTGGAGCGAAGGGTCCAGGGGGTCTGCAGCAGGATAGGAGATAGGGAAGAACTGAGATCCGAAGGTTAGAATGGATGGGTCTCTTTCAAGGGTTCTAACCCCTGTGTTAAAATCCTCTGCTACACCACGCCTCAATCTAGAATTCTTCACACTTTCGTTTAAATGTGTCCTAAAATACTGAATAGAACATGAGTCTGAAGGATACCCTGGAAACCAGGAATGAGGCCGACCTCCTTACTGGAGAGAAGTTAGGTGAGCTGCCCACAGCTGACGGATACATAGGATGCTGTACAGGAAAACTGACTGCTACCTATGGCCAAATGATATGAGCAGAAACACCTCTGAGACCAGACTAAAAGGAAAGAGCACAGAGAAGGGAAAAGGTAAGAATGAGTTTGTTTGTGTTTGTTTTAGAGTTGGGGTCTTACTTTATCACCCAGGCTGGAGTGCAATGGTGTGATCATAGCTCACTGCAGCCTCAAACTTCTGGACTCCAGCAATCCTCCTTCTTCAGCCTCTCAGGTAGCTGACACTACAAGTGAGCACCACTACGCTTGTCTAATTTTTATCTTTATTGTTTTATTTTTTTTGCAGAGACGGGGTCTTGCTATGTTGCATAGGTTACTCTTGAACTCCCGGCCTCAAGTAGTCCTCTTGCGTCAGCCTCCCAAAGTGTTGGGATTGTAGGCGTGAGCCACCGTGCCTGACCTAGAAATACGGGTTTTAAACAGACATTATCTTCTCCAGATTTCAGAAAATAAAGGTAAGAGCTAATGTGTGCTGCATATTGAGTGGTGTGCCATTTTATAAAGGCAGAAATCCAGAGAAGTGGAGTGACTTGTCCCAACCAAACCACCCAACAAGTAGAGCTAATGCCAAGATTCAACCCAAGGCACTTTGAGTCTGGAGAGCGTTAACCACTACCACTATCCCATTTGGCACAACCCTGGAACCCTGGGGAGGGGGAAAAAAAAGGGCAAATCCTACCCGGACAGGGAAGCTGGAGCCTGGATGGCAGGCCTAACACTGGAAATGAATGGCCTTGAGCCAGTAAAGATGCCAGCCTCAGTGGGAGAAATGGCCCTGCACTGAGCATCTAAACAGCCTTCAGGCAGGCATGAGCAGACGGATCACAGGCTCGAAGGCTTCTAGAGGAGACCAGCACAAGAGGGGCATGTTCACTGAGGCCAGGAACCCACTGGCTATGAGGTGGGTCCAGCCATGAGGTAACTAGGTGAGTCACATAGTCCACTCCATCATCAATGGAAATTCATCAGGAAACCCCTCCTTGACTCTGAGTGGTCAAGAGATGAAAGAAATGGGTGGAGAAGTGGAGGAAACAAACAGTAATCAGAGTCACAGAAATTGAGGGGTGAGGGGTACTGTGTGTGTGTGTGTGTGTGTGTGTGTGTGTGTGTGTGTGTGTGTGTGTGTGTGTGTGTGTGTGTGTGTGTGTGTGTGTGTGTGTGTGTGTGTGTGTGTGTGTGTGTGTGTGTGTGTGTGTGTGTGTGTGTGTCTACATGTGGGTAGCATGCACCCTGCTGAGGCCAGAAAGCCACTAACCTACTAGTCTCTAAAAAAGAAAGCAGAGGCGACAACACAGGGAAGAAACCTTGACCCCCAGCATTCTTCAACAGCCTCAACCAGAGTGAAATTTAAATTATGTTTCCATGGTGCGGACTCTGTGCCTTAGGAATTTGCTCTGCATCGCCTTTGTACTCACAGAAGGTATATCATAAGTATTTGTCAACGGTGAGGACGACAGCTACACTTTTAAAGGTACCTAAATTGCCTACCCTGTGGCTAATTTGTTGTGTGTTTGTCCTGAAAAATCGCCCCTTTATGGAACCTCTCCATCTTGGGAGCAAAATCCTATCACTTGAGGGCTGAGATGTGCTAAGAAGAAGCTCAGTGCTTCATTTCATATCTATTTTCTTATAATTAATCAGTTTTATTTTAAAAAGAGGGGGATAGATATATCTACAGATGAGGGAAAATAGATTCAGCTTAGAGAAGGATTATACATAATAGTCCCAGAAGGTTTGGCTGTTCAGATGATCATTAAAGGAATGGATAGAGTTGGTTTTAAAAAAAAGTCCCAGCTCCCCCAGGATCAGATAAAGAAAAATGAGAGGGCTGTTTCCACTCCCTTCTGAACCACATTAAAATGTATCCCTAAACAGCCTTTTGCTAGGAATCCCCCCTGCTATTCCACTAGTACATAAATGCAGGGAACCATATCTGGCTACTGGGAAGCACGTCAATCACAGCTCAGGATTCATCCATTCCGTGGTCACTGGTGGTTTATTTGAAACACACAAGCCAGCACACACAGCTAGACACAGCAAACCAGGTTGGCACTCTTAATTACCTAATTGGCGGTTCTGTTGTAGGCTCTTTTTTTTTTCAGGTTATGTATTTGTTTACTCTTCTTCCTTGATAGTCAGCATTTTAAAATGAGTGCCCAGGGCTGGGCACAGTGGCTCCCATGTGTAATCACAGCACTTTGGGTGTCCAAGGTGAGAGGATCACTTGACCCCAGGAGTTCAAGACCAGCATGGGCAACATGGCGAGACCCCGTGCCTACAAAAAATTTAATATTAGCCAGCTATGGTGGTGTGTGCCTGTGTTCCCAGCTATTTAGGAGGCTGAGGTGAGAGGATCACTTGAGTTTGGGAGGTTGAGGCTGCAGTGAGCCAGGATGGTGCTGCTGCACTCCAGCCTGGGTGACAGCGAGACCCTGTCTCAAAGAAAAAGATAACGTAACATGACGTGACGTGACGTGACGTGACGTGACGTAACGTAACATAAAACAAAACGAGTACCCAGTGGTCAATAATGAAACCAGAATCATCCTGGAAACTGGTCCATGCAGACTGACTCCTACCCTCCTACCAAGTTGGCTACTATAGCTGAAGTGCCCAGTCTCCTACCACTGTGGTGACCAGCAGGCCAGAAATGTTGCCCCTCTTCCATCACACACGTGATCATGTAATTCCAAAGAAATGAGAAAAGTTGGTCTTGGCCTGGAAAAATGAGGACCCCCTCATTCAGAGAATAGCCTCATATTCAAGAGCATGGCGATAAAAAACCCCAGCTCTAGAGTCAGATAAGGCTGGTTCAACCCTCGGCTTCTCTGGCTGTGTACCATGGAGACGTTCCTTATCCTCACTAAGCCTGAGGCCTCATCTATAAACTGGGGGACATAATTATACTCACTTAGTAGAATTAGATGACCAAAGTCAAAAATGAGATAAAAGACAACACATAATCTATTGGGGACAATGACAAAAAATAACTGCTTTAATCATATAAATGCCAAATTAAGAACTGTAATATAAATTTACCTTGATAACAAATCAATTGAAGAAAGGAAAAACAAAAGAAATTGGCAGGATAATCTTCACTGCTCAGGTAATACTGACTGTGGCAAGGTCCTATGTTGCTACCCAACTTGTTCTCACTCAGCCTGTGGCCTCCCTTGGCCCAACTGGCCTCAGGTACTTGTGTGAAAGAACAGCAACCACATGCAGGTCTCTGACCCATTCAAACCCCACTCTGCTCCATGTACCCTAAATTCCAATCTACGCCATCTCAGGTTATGGAAAGATGGCAGGTGATTACCTTGTGTAATGAACATAGGACACATTCCTCACCCCCTTCAGATTGTCCTCTGGAATTCAAAGGCAGTCCCCTCTTATATCCTTTGGAGGCATGCTGCCAGAAGGACTTGTTGGCAAGAGGTGGAAAGAAATCAGGAAGGAGAAGAGACTATTTAAGAAGCAGGAATATCTGAACTCCATGCTCAATTGATGGAGGCTCCACTTCCACCATCTTTGGGCTCCTACCTTTGCATGAGAAGCTTGGGCTAGAAAGAATCAGAATTAGGGTCGTTCCTTCAAAATCTTCACTTTACACAATCAAAAATGGATGTCCAGAGAAAATTAAGTAGTTGTACGAGATCACCCAGTTAAGTTACTGACTAGGTCAGGCCTACAACCCAGAGTTACCTGCCTATCACCACAGGCGTTTCTCATGTCTTAACATCACTCATGAATCTCTTTTGATCACCAATAGGGTGGTCTTTTTCCAAGCTCACTGAGTCCTCCCATACTTCTTAGAGGTACAACAGATCCATGTCATCCTGCTTCTTTGAATTAATGTTCCTAAGGGCAGGCTGGTAACTGGATACTGGGTAACACCTGGGTGACTTTTTCAAAGTGGTCTTCCTGGCTGGCTGCACTCTCATCCCTCCACTGCATACGCAGCTATCCTTTTAAACTGCAAAGCAAACATTCTTCCATAGCCTATCCCCTTGTACTGTCTACAGCAGTGGCTCCTAAACTTTATCCAGCATCAGGGTCCTCTGGAGGGCTGGGTTAAATGTAGGATCGCCAGGCCCTAACCCCCCGAGCATCTGCCTCTGAAATAGAGTCCAAGCATTTGTATTTCAAACAAGTTCCCACTTCAGAAATTCTCTTCTCCTAGCTCCCCAAACAACACGTGGCAAGGATTGGAAAGCAGATGAGCCCCAGTTGCAACTGCAGTGGCATCGCACAGGCTAGGCTAAAGTTGTCACACTCACAGGATCACAGACAGACATCATTGAGCAAAGGGCCCCCATGGAAACACGGCAGATCCCAGCTGACAATGGCTTTCCTTTCACTGTTCTGAAACCAGCACTAAGAAATTTCTCTAAAGAGTTACAAACCATCCAGAAGTTTATTTAATTTTGAGTTAATTCCCCATTACTAACTACTAATTCCAAATTCATGTTTCCCTCCCAATAAATTGTCCCAGTTCCTTGCACAATGTACACTCAAATTTCCATCTCACCCCATATACTTAAGTATGATCAACACAGGTCACAGGTAGCTCTTACTTTGGGAAACAGTGATAAGCCTTCAAATCTGTTGCCATAAAATGATTCCTATATCCTCAGGTTGATGAATTTAGGAAATTAAAATACAGGATGGCCGTTAGATTTGAATTTATGATAAACAATAAATTTTTTTGTATAAACATATGCCCTGCAATATTTAGGATATATTTATACTAAAAAAATTGGCCACTGTTTATGTGAAATTCCAATTTAACAGAGGGGACTACATTTTTATATGGCAACTCTACTTCATCTGTGCATTTGTTCAGAAATTTTTTTGTTTGCTTTTGTTTTCTTTGTTGTTGTTGCTGTTGTTTTGAAACAGAATCTCAGTCTGTCACCCAGGCTCAAAAACAGTGGTGTGATCACAGCTCACTGCAGCCTTGACCTCCCAGGCTCAAGCGATCCTTCTACCTCCTGAATAGCTGGGACCATAGGCAAGTACCACCACACCCAGCTAACTTACATATTTTTTGTAGAGACAGGTTTTCACCATGTTGCCCAGGCTGGTCTCGAACTCATGCATTCAAGAGCAATCCACCTGCCTCGGCCTCCCAAAGTGCTGGGATTACAGGCATGAGCCACCACGCCTGGCCACCCCCAAAATATTTACTAAACCTCTATTATGTGTCACTTGCTGTAAATACAAGACATGCAGCCAGAGTGTGTTAGTAAATGTTTAACAGCCGGTTCCTGGGAAGGGGATAAATTTTACGTTGGCTCATGGTTGGAGACCCTGCAGCCATCCTGCAAATATGAGAAGGCGAAAAGACCTGCAGAGATGCCCATTCAGAGCACAGACATTATGGAGCCACAAAACCAGTGTCAACAACCAAGATCTCGTTATAGATCAAATGAATGAGTTCTTACTTGTTTAAACCATTAAACAAGTTAATTGTTTTTTGTTGTTATTGGAAATGACAAATGATTCCCAACCGATACCCAAAGGATACCCCTCTTCACTGTATATGTTGTACTCTCCCTCTCCAAATACATCAACACCTGTTTCTACATGGTCCATGTTGGTGGGTCTCTTCTTTCCTCCCTCCATCTTCTTCATTTATTCACTCATTCACTCACTCACTTACCTTCCTACCCATTCATCCATCCATCTACCCCCACAGTGCACCATGTATTTATTGATTCATTTTCTTATACTATCCAATGAAACCAGGCTCTAGAACTATTAGTAGGCATCCCAGTGAGTGCTTCTGACTGATTCTGAGCCAATCACCAACATTTTCCATCAAGGGCCTCTTTTGGAGGAGTATTTTGTGAATCTGCTCTCAGCTGCTATCACAGAATGAGAGCTTTTTCTTTTCTTTTCCAGTATTGATACATTCCTGGACTCTCTGTTGACCCAGTTCTTCTCCTCATCTACTCAGTATTTCCTTGGGGTCAGATTATAATCTTGGAGAAATCCAGAAAGCCACAGAGGAGCCCGTAAAGATCAATAAATCCACTTGAGAACACTCAAATCCCCACAGTGGAATCGAGGGCTTGAAGCCACAAGTTATCTGAGAAGGCTTTTGACCCAACAGATGCTTCTTTTGTGAACAATCCCAAGCACTAATGAATGTACTCAAGAAACCAACTAGCACTATTTCTCTGATGTGACAAAAGAAAAAAGAAACAAGGAATGAAGGATGAAAATTAATAAAACCATACAGAAAACCACTTAACTAACCATCCTGAAATCTCATTTCAAATGCATTCTGCCAAAGTTGCTTTGTCCCCATGAGCCAGAGTGTCTACCCCTACTCCAGGCCTCTGTGCCAGGCCTGCCCAGACCAGTCACCACTCATGTCGCCCCTGAGCAATCCCTTTATTTGTCATCACTCTGTTTTCATTCCTCCCATCTCGGATCTAAAAGTTCCCTTTCTAATCTCCAGGTTCCTGCCATACTTCGTGAGATACGCCATTTGAAGAGAGGCTCAATCACAATACTGCAGTAGAGACAACCTTTCCATGTGGTTGCAGAAAATTCTGAACACTATCTAGGCTTTCCCTTCAAGCACACCAAATATGCCGTTATTTACTGTTACCTGAGGGTCCCTTATTAGCACATCGACTATGTCCAGAGAACAAACACCTGGGGATCAATACCAACAGGCTGACCAAAGAAGAGGCCCATCCTCCTGCTCGGAGAACCCCCGGCTAAGTGTGACCCATCAGGACCTCAGCTACTCACCAAAGACAGCACTTTGGAGACCCAGACCAGATGCTGGGAAAAATCCAAGATAGTGACCAATTTATGAGAGAAACTAGATTGGACAAACTGGAAGGCACAGACTGAGGCTAAGAAAATAGGACAGGAGGCTTTTTAGAGGAAATTTGTTCATACTGAGGATAATTAATGAATGTGCTGAATGGACTCTCAGAGGCAGTCACAGAAGCTGAAGCCATGATTATTTTTAATAGACATAGGTTCTTATTGGGTGAAACCAACATGAGCTTTTTGGCTGGCCACATGGCCAGTGGGCTAAGTTCTTCCCATCCTGATCCACAGTTATTTTATGGTGAGGTGGCTTCCCTATCCTAACTCCAATCAATGCACGTTCATGCCCTGAAGACCTCTCAGTGAAACAAGAAGTGGAGGTGGAAGACAGTGATACTGATAATCCTGAACCCGTGTGGGTCTCAGCTAAAATAAAGTGTACTTGTATCTTTGTTTTGTTTTCTTTTTTTTTCTGAGATGGAGTCTCGCTCTGTCACCCAGGCTGGGTCACCAGGCTGGAGTGCAGTGGCATGATCTTGGCTCACTGCAACCTCCGCCTCCCAGGTTCAAGCGATTCTCCCGCCTCAGCCTCCTAAGTGGCTGGGATTACAGGTGCCCGCCACCACATCCAGCTATTTTTTGTATTTTTAGTAGAGATGGGGTTTCACCATGTTGGCCAGACTCATCTCAAACTTCTGAGCTCAGGTAATGCCCCCACCTCAGCCTCCCAAAGTGCTGGGATTACAGCTGTGAGCCACCACACCCGGATGTATCTTTGTTTTCAACAAAAAAGTTTAAAAAGTAAAAATTAAAAGATTTAAAAACAGCAAAAAGCTTACAGTGTAAGGATATAAAACATTTTTGTACAGCTATACAATGTGTTTGTTAGAAGCTGAGTGTTATGACAGGAGTCAAAAAGCTTACAAATATTTCAAAGTTTATAAAGTAAAAAAGTTACAGTAAACTAACATAGCATGAGTAAAGATGGCAAAACAGTTTTACAAATTTAGTGTAGTGTAAGTGCGCAGTGTTTAGAAAGTCTATGGTGGTATACAGTAATGCCCTAGCCCTTCACGTTCACACACCACTCACTCACTGACTCACCCAGAGAAAGAAACTTCCAGTTCTACAAGCTCCATTCATGGTAAGTGCCCTATACAGGTATGCCATCTATACCATATTGATTGATTGATTGATTGATTTTTGAGACAAGAGTCTCACTCTGTCACCCAGGCTGGAGTGCAGTGGCACAGTCTCGTCTCACTGCAACCTCCACCTCCCACATTCAAGCAATTCTCCTGCCTCAGCCTCCCGAGTAGCTGGGAGTACAGGCGCCCGCCACCATGCCCGGCTAATTTTTTCTATTTTTAGTAGAGATGGGGTTTCACCGTATTAGCCAGGATGGTCCCGATCTCCTGACCCTGTAATCTGCCCACCTCGGCCTCCCAAAGTACTGGGATTACAGACGTGAGCTACTGCACCTGGCCCATCTATACCATATTTTTACTGCACCTTTTCCATGTTTAGGTACATAAATGCTTACCATTGTGTTACAATTGCCTCCAGTAGTCAGTACAGTCACATGCTATACAGGTTTGCTGCCTAGAGGCAATAGGCTATACCAGCAGTCCCCAGCCTTTTTGGTACCAGGTACTGGTTTTGTGGAAGATCATTTTTCTGCAGACAAAGGTTGGTGGAAGGGGATGGTTTGGGGACGATTCAAATACATTATATTTATTGTGTACTTTATTTCTATTATTATTACATTGTAATATATAATGAAATAATTATACAACTCACCATAGTGTAAAATCAGTGGGAGCCCTGAGTTTGTCTTCCTGCAATTAGACAGTCCCATCTGGGGATGATGGGAGACAGTGACAGATCATCAGGCATTAGATTCTTATAAGGAGCCCACAACCTAGATCCCTCTTGTGCTCAGTTCACAATAGGGTTTGCAATAATCTAATGCCACTGCTGATCTGACAGGAGGCAGAGCTCAGGGGGTAACACAGTGATGGGGAGTGGCTGTAAATACAGATAAAGCTTCTCTCACTAGCTGCCAGCCCCTAAACTCCTGCTGTGTGGCCATGTTCCTAATAGGCCAGGGACTGGTACCAGGGGCTGAGGACCCCTGGGCTATACCATATAGGCTAGGTGTACACTCTATGATATTTACATAACAACAAAATTGCCTAACAATGCATTTCTGAGAATGTATCCCGGTTGTAGGCATGACTATATTACAAAAGTACTACAATTACTTTTTAATAATTTGTTTTCTTTTCTGAGAGTGACTGTACCAGCACACACTTGAGGTCCAAGTCCCAGAGGCCAGAGAATGTGGCCTGTGGTTACATAAGATTGGAAAAGAAAATGTCAGAGAAGGAACTGGCTACAAAGTGGACAGGGCCTACATCCCACAGATCTTGTAGGCCTGAAGAAGTGCAGACTGCCTTAAGCCACGGGTGGTTTAAGCAAGGGAGTGTAGTGGTTGGTCTGCTGATCTGGTGTCACAGCAGAGATTATTCCTAAGAAAAGATAAGGCAACTGAGGCCAGAGGGCTGCTGGAAAAAGAACAGCCCAATTCCCAGGAATGCCCTCCTCAAGCAGGGAAAGAGAGCCTGCTTTGGGTGGGTAATTTTGGGGTCCTTAGTGCTTACGGGATTCCTGGAGGAGTGAAAGGAAACCAGATATTCAGAGCATGAAAGTAAACCAAATCCTCTTGATGGAAAACAAAGAAATGGAGGCAAAGGAAGTGGAATTCAACAGTGTGGTGTCAACTAAACAACAAAACTGGGCTTTATAATTTGCAGCTGCTACAATATTTAGTGAGGTTATCTAGGTAGAAGTGACTTTGGAATCAGGTGTTGTGGAGGAGAAGACGACTGAACTTAAGACTTGCTAGTTCTACCCTGGAATCCTGGCTTTCCAGAGGCAGGACCTTGAACAAGACATTAAATCAGAGCAAAACACACATTCCTTTAGAATGGCAATAGTCTCATTCATAGAATATGGACAAAAATTCCTGTTTCCACAGGTGTATTATGATGATTAGGTAAGAATTTGAATGTGCAAGTTTCTTATGGGTGCCATGCTTGATACTCACAGGGGACTATTATCAATTCATACAATATCGAAATTCACCCATTTACCTTAAATGTCTGGGTGAAATAGGGAAAGGCAAAGAACAAGAAAGTACACACACCTGTGAGCATAAAAGGGCAACACACTTGTGAATATTCTCAGCAAGTGTCTTTAAAGACGATCTTCTAAGGCAAATCCATGCCCCCAACTGAAGGGCAGCTTATAAATCTGCCAAAGAATCAGAGCAGCCACACAGTAAATGCATGTGCTGCTCCTTTTAAGCTTATTAAATGGTGCAGGTTAAAGGTATCGTAGAGAAACTCTAAGTGGCGTAGAAAGACAAAGAACTTCTCACAGAAGCTCTGGACTGTGCATCCCGATTGGTCTGAGTGGTATCTTTTTCCTTGGTACTTAGCAGGAACACAAAAGCCTTATGTACAACCCCCATACTGTTTTGTACTCTTTGTTTTTGTTTGTGTCTTTATGTTTGTCTTTGGTATATTGTTTTATAGGCAGCAGTCAGAGCCACAGTGGAGATCCTTGGGTAAGAAATTACTTTGTTGGCTGGGCGTGGTGGCTAATGCCTATAATCCCAGCAGTTTGGGAGGCCAAGGTGGGCGGATCACCTGAGGTCAGGAGTTCAAGACCAGCCTGGCCAACATGGTGAAACCCCGTCTCTACTAAAAATACAAAAAATTAGCTGGGCGTGGTGGCAGGCATCTGTAATCTCAGCTTCTCGGGAGGCTGAGGCAGGAGAATCGCTTGAACCTGGGAGGCCGAGGTTGCAATGAGCCGAGATCACGCCACTGCCCTCCAGCCTGGGAGGGAGAGAGGGAGAGAAGAAGGGAGGGAGAGCGAGAGGAGGGAGAGGGAGAGGGAGAGGGAGGAAAGGAGAGGGAGAGGGAGGAAAGGAGACGGAGAGGGAGGAAATGAAAGGAAGGAAAGGAAAGAAGGAAGGGAGGGAATTACTTTGTCAATCATAAGTCATTATCAAGATATTAAGGACAATGATGTGGTGATGACAAAAATAACAGTAACAAATATTGCGACAAATACAATGGTAAAAGTCCTTCAAGTGAATGAAAACATGTTGAGCACCTATGATGTGCATGGAACCGAGCTGCACATTATGGGGGAAATACATCATTCCTGCCCTTAGAATTGAATGAATACACAAAAACATCCAACAGAGTCACAGCAGAAGGCACATTATAGTAAGTCACCCAATGGAGGGAAGTATAATGGCAAGACCAAAGACAGAAAAATAATCCTGATAAGATAGAATGGAAGAAACAGTGAAGAGGGACTCTACAAAAAAGGTGAGGTAGGTCTGGGAAGAAGGAGGTGGACCCTGCATGAGTTAACAACTCATAGAGACAGAAAAGGAACACTTGCATTTGGGGAACCATCGTGGCCGCGGCATGGGTAGACTGCTGATTGGGGTCGCAAGTGGGAGTTGAGGTCGGAGCTTGGGGGTGAGCTGTTTTGATGAAGTTGTAAAGGGAAATTAGAGCAAGATCCTAGAAGGCAGTAAGTGAGCCACTAACAATATCTGGCCTTACTCATTTGCTTTCTAGGCAACGAGGAGCCACAGAAAGCCTTTGAACAGGGAGTGGCACAGCCTTTGAGGAAGATTCCTCTGGAATCTATACGAAAGGCTGGAGGATAAAAGGAGGCAAAAAGCAAAGCCAAAGGGGTCAGACAGGAGCTAGCAAAGGCTTGTTCGAACAAGAGAGCCATTAGAGACAATTACAAGAAAGAGAAGTTTCTAGTTTAAAAGAACTTTATGAAGCTCTCGTTAAAAAGAAAATGCAGTAGTGAATTTCCAGGTTGGCTGCAGACCAAGCCCAGATTTAGGTTCACGGTGTAAAGAGCACAGCCTTCAGGGTCCAGGGACAAAGGGAGGCATGCCATCTTTCTTTCTCCCAAGAAACAGCTCCAGGATGTGGGTGATGTACAATGAAATTCTAGAATCAGTTCACGTCTACAGATGCTTTGGAAATCCATTGTGTCCAGTGAGGTACTGTAAGGTGATGAGTGGAAACAAGAATGAAAAATGTGCTTGCTGATTCCAAAACCTTACACACAGACACACACACTGATATCAGGCGGATTTAGGTAAGGGTCATATGAAGTTAATCAACAAATCAAGGGAAAAGGGAAAAGGGACATGGAATTTGGAAAATGACTAAGAAATGTTGGAAGATAAAATTTGTGGTGTACCTTAGAGAGAAAAACTCCTGTATTTCAGGAGACTGCCATCCACACAGGCATTCTGAGCCCCCCTTTTTTCCCCCTCTACCCATGTGTGATGGTCTCTCTGGGGGACCTCATTCATTCACACAGCTCCCTATACCACCCTTAGCCTGAGAAGGGCCCCGGCTGGGCCACCAACCCAATTGGGATTCATCACTGAGCCCAGCCTTTGGTTGCAGCCAAAACAGGAAAGAGAATGAAGGAGGCTAGAAATACCATAAAGACAAACTTGGAGCCAGTGCCGACCAAACCAATTCTCTGCTTCAGAAATGGAACGATGCTGAACCGTCAGCTGAAGAAGGCTGCACAGCTTGAAAGAGGAAGCGTCAAAGGAAGCTTGGTGGAGAGGAGAGTGTGAATAGGGAAGTGCCAACAGGGACACGTGCAGGGGGTGGGAAGGCAGGCAGGACGCCCAGTGAGAGTGACAGAGGCCAGCAGAGCACGAGTGTGCAAGGAAACACAGGGAACGAGAGGGTGCGTGGGTGACGGAGTGTGCCGGGGTGACAGGCGGATAGGGCACATGATGCAGAGTGGAAGACAACCACAGGTAGAGAAGCGTCAGCAAAGGAATGCATTTTTTCTGTTCTCCTAACAATTCAGCACGCATTAGATGGGAAGGGTGAAGGAGGAGAGCATGAGACAGGGGTGAAAACCAGAGCCACAGGGACAATGAAGGACTAAGTCCCAGAATACAAAGACCACGGGTCTTTCTTGAGTAGACTGATGATGCTGTGGGGGTGGAGATGGAAGTGGGAATCTCTGGCTCTCAGCCACAGTTCTATAAGGGTCACCTTCATGCCCTCATCTGTATGCTCCAGTAGGCTCATTACCCAGGAGAGAATTATCTCTACATAGAGAAGGGAAGAGTTGATATAAAGTAGACCAAACTCCACCCAGCCATGCCCGCAGGCTATGGTACTGGAGACCCATCTCTCCCAGAAAATGGTGAAGAAAGGCTCTGCATGCACTTATCAACTTTCTAACAGCCATGGTAACTTCTCCTCCCTTGGCTCATTCATTTGTTCATCCATTCATTCATTCCGCAATTATTATTGAGTGTCTGGGACAAGCTGGGCACTTCTAAGTGTACTGAACATGACCAACCAATCAGCTGCCCTCAGGGAGTTTACAGTCCAGCGGGAGAACATAGAAAAGAGACAGTCTCAACAGCCAGCAAATACAACGGAGGCATCAGGCAGTGATCAGAGTTGTGAAGGAAATAAAGGAAGGAAAGGGGGCGTGGGAGGAGGAGGGTTCTGATTCTGACTTCATAAAGGGCCCTCTCTTACAAGGTGAAGTGGAAACAAAGACCTGCAAGAAGTAAAGGGGCTACAAGGGATCCATGGAAAGAGCATTCCCAGAAGGGGGGCCAGGGCAGTGCGCACAGTGAGGAGAGCAGCTGTGTGCGAGGTGAGTAAGAGAAGACGCAAGGGTGGAGGCTGCAGGAGGTGGAGCCAGGAGGGCAGGGCTGAGTGGATCTGGAAGCTCTGGAAAGGCCAGCAGTCAGGTCTGATAGTGGGTCTGAGCAGAGTCTCTCAGTGACACCCTTCCTTCTGCTACTGCATGGGGCGAGGGAAGAATCCCAGGATGTGGTCTGGGAGGCAGGAGCACAGAGGCGACAGGGTGGTGACCTGCCCATTGGCCTCGGGCGGTATTCTAAATGCAAGGGTCAGCAGCAGCAACTGTGCAATAGTGCCTTTCTTTTCAAAGAGCCAGCTGCTCTGATTCACAGACAGTCCCTCCCAGTTAAGGGTTCATCAGGAACTAGAGGACCAACCAACAAGGTCATTTACCTGTCGCCATTGCTGCATTCACTGGTAATCAAAAGGGGCAGGGTAGGGGAGGACCACGAACCCAAAGAGAAGGTCTGGGAGCATGCAAACATGCCTCTCAAGCCTCACAATTGTCCTTTTGCTAAATTTAGGTTGAAACAAAACGTTCAAAGCCCCCTTGGAAGCCCATTCACAGGTGTGTGACTGTGAACCACATCGTAATCTCCTAGAAAGCAAGAACATCAGGCTTACATTTTTCACTTGCCTCTCAGGGCTCAGTGCTCTGCAGTATATACAGTAAGCACCAAATGAACACTTTTCAGATAAATTAAATAACTGCAGAATAGTCATAACAACAGTGTTTTTTTTAAACAATATTTAATAATTGCTTACTCTATGCCAGTACTTTTCAGCCAGGGGCAATTTGCCCCCCTGCCCCGGAGACATTTGGCAATGTCTGGAGACACTTTTGGAGTCACAAATCAGGGGAGAGATGCTGCTGGTACCTAGTAGGTTAGGAAAGCTGCAAAAACGTCATATAGTTCACAAGACAGCCTCCCTGCCCCCCATAACAAAGTATTTTCCAGCCCCCAAAATCCAGCGCTTATAAATCACTATTTATCTTCACAGTTACTCTTTTTTCTTTTTTCCAGTTGAGGAAACTGGGCCCTGACACATTAACTTGCCCAAAAGATCACAGTGGGCAACATTCTAGAGCATAAACAATGGAAGCCGACAGGTAAATAAATAGATGGGTAGAGTGCAACAGATAGGCAGACAGATTGAAACAAAAATGGGTAAACTGGGAAATATGGAAAAGAACAGGGAATGGATGAAAAGTAGTCCTAAGCCAAGCTCTGCCAAGAAATGACACATGGCCCTGGGCCTTCCCCTCCTTACTCTAAACCTGAGAGCACACAGCTGTAAAATTCCAGGAGGTGTAGAAGATCACTGACTTCCAGCTTTAACATCTTCAGGACAAGTTTTTCCCTGCAGCTGAAATATTAGCTTTATATAAATACTCGTAAACACATGGTAATATTCACCGTACAAATCCTAAATTCCTTCCCCTTTACTCAGCAAAGGCAGGAGATGCCAAATGCCTTATGATATACTCCTCCCCTCCTCCTTTCCTTGCTTCTAAAAATATCTGTGAACAGCCACCTGTGCCAAGCACTGAGCCAGGGCTGGAAATATTCTAATGCCAGATGTGCAAAGTCCTTTTTAATATGGTGCATTTGTGAAGCTTCCATTACTTGGCCAGCCCCAAGGTGGGCAATTTCCCTCCTGCACAGATGGGGCACTACACTGGGACTCCAGCTAACTTTATAAGCAGCAGGCAAGACTGGGGGAATTGGGGTGCAGGGACAGAATTCCCTCCCCACTCGGATCACGCCTCCCAGTCAGTGTCAATATCTACTTCTCTGCTCAATAAATCCTGATGATCATCTTAATAGAAATCATTACCTACTAAATGGCAAAGGAATGAGAAAGCAAGGCAATATGGATGAGAGAAAGAGGTTTTGAGATGAGATGTGAGTAGATTCGGAAAAGCCGGGTAGGGAGAATCAGTTTGTCATGGCTAGCACGGATGGGTCAAGGCCGGCAGCAGAAACAAGGCTCCCTGAAGGTCAAGGTGACATGGGGAAGCCAGGAGGAGCTGGAAGACAGTTATGGATGGGCTCCAAATTGGTCCCTAAAGAAAATGATGTTTTCTATTTCTTATGACAATATTGTTATAGGGCTGTTAACAAGAATCAAGAAACGTCAGACTGTACCAAGGGATGACATCCAGTAACAGCCTGAGCTGGTTTGATTAAGCCATTTAATTAGCATCTGTTTGGGGCGGGGCACTGAACAGAGGGTGATCCATTCACCATCTGATTCAATTCTCACATTAAAGGAGGTAGTAGGTATTACTCTTGTATATATCGCAATGAGGAAACCAAGACCCATAAAGGTGCTAATATTTTGCTAAACCAGATAAAGTAAAAGAGTGTATCTAATGCCCTGTTTCTCTCACCACCCTACAGCAATGTCAGCAAAGATGGAAAACAGAACGTGGAGAGAGATGTAGCTTACTAGAGCCCTGTGGCTTCAATCCCCACCAGGAATGTTGTTTAAGAGGAAGGTGATCAAGCACAAATTCACATTTGCTTGAGGAAGAATACAAATGTATGTCTGTTTATCTTCTTGGTCTGGAAAGTATTATTATCATGTCCATCTTATAGATGCAGAAAGTAAGACCCAGAAGAATCACATGATACACGTGACATCACAAATCTACTGGCTGATAAGGCGGGACCTGAAACTAGTTCCTCTCTCTAAATGGCTAACACAGAAAACCAAGGCAAAGACAGTCAGGGAAGGCAGGGACTTCCTGAGGCTTGGAAAGGTCAGGGGAAGCTTCTCAGGGCAGGTGAGATTTGAGCAGAGCAGGGCCAGCATTGAAGACATCAGCAGGGAGGAGAGGTGAGATCAAAGGACTGAGGACAGGTAAGGGGCATTCAGGGGTCAGGTAGATGGATCTGCACTCACAAGCCCTGATATCAAAGGCCAAGTGTCCACATAAACAGAGAGAAAACCCAAGTCTGACCCAGCAATCTCTTGCTCAAAGCCCTTGAAATGACTTCACATCAACTGTGCTACTCAATTCACATGATCTGGCTCCTCTCTACTTTAGTAGCCCGAACTCCACTTGTAGTATCCCATATTCATCATCTACACCTATACACACATGCAGGTTATTCCTCCAGCCTACAGACTCTTTATCCCACAAATTAAAAAATTTCCAGGACGACCAGGCTCGGTGGCTCACTCCTGTAATCCCAACACTTTGGGAGGCCAACGCAGGCAGATCACTTGAGGTCAGGAGTTCAAGACCAGCCTGGCCAACATGGTGAAATCCCATCTCTACTAAAAATACAAAAATTAGCCAGGCACGGTGGTGCCTGCCTGTAATCCCAGTTACTTAGGAGGCTGAGGCAGGAGAATCGCTTGAACCTGGGAGGCGGAAGCTGCAGTGAGCCAAGATCACGCCACTGCACTCCAGCCTGGGCAACAAAGCGAGACTCCATCTCCACCCCCACCACCAAAAAGAAAAAAAAAAAAAACAGAGACACATTTCCAGGGGATTTCTTCCAAGTACCACCTGTGAGAAGTTGTCCCTGACACTCCATGACAGACCCACTCCCAGTAGGCAATGCCTGTTAGGCAGGTAGGATGCTATACTAGACCGGCCTGCTGCATCCCACTTCCTCACTAGCTATTAGAGGGCAGGACCCATAGGTCTACACCCATGAGGTAGACACTCAATAATTATCAAGTCTACAAAGACACGGTTATGGATAGAAGGGAGTAAATATAGTATTAGGTGAGTGAGTCCTTGGCCTACCGTTGGCCTCAGCTTTCTCTACTTTGCCAAAGAAATAATATCCAGCTTTCTTTACTTGTCTGATAATGTTTGTAAAAAGATCCAGAAGCTCAAGGGTATTAACTGCCATCAAAAAAAAAAAAAAAAAGGTATTCTTGGAATGAGCTTTTATTTCAGAAAGGAAACCAATTTATGTAGTGTCATCATAAAATAATGCATAGAGATGATGAACTGACGATGATATAGTGATAAGAATTCTTGTTTCGTTTATAATATGAACCTTAATTCCTGCCCTCCCCCAAAATGAGTTAACTTACAATTAAAACACATGTATATAGAACACCAAAGTGCAGATTAAGCAAAAGGCAATATGCAATGGGGAAAGGAATTGGGAAGGAAATAATTACATGAAGTCACAGCCAAAGATACTGACTGCAATCAACCATCCAATTTTAAGGCAGCCTCAGAAGGAAGAGAAAAAGACATGAGTTGAATTAGGTCTCTCTCCTTTGACAGAAGGGACATTGAACAATGTCATGGGAAATGGGTTAAGCTTCAGCCTTTCAAGGGATATAAACTATCACTAATGCATTCCAGAAGATGAGGAATCAAATTTATTTGCTGTGCTCAATATCATGGGAGATAAATGTGCTAATAATATGATCAGTTAGGGTATAACCCACCAGACTTCCTCCATCTAATGACTCTGGTCTGCTTTGAAGTAGCCACATTAGGAGGCTTTTCATTTACTTCCACTGAAAATGCCACCAATCCCTCAAAGAGCTGGGTGCCCTTATTTAAGGGCCTGCAAAGCCCATTCGCAAACAACAGGCGATATCAAGGACAATGAAGATCAACAACAGGAACACGTGATGGACACGGCCCTAGCCCCTTCCCTAAACCTTGGTTCCTACAGTTGCTAAGATCTTTATCTTTGCTTCCTGAGGAGGGCTGTCAAGAGAAGCAAATGAGTTAGCATACACACATGTAGAGGCTCTCATGCTTACCCGTTCTCCCCTCATCGAGTATTTATGGATGACCTATAAGATGCCAGGCATGAGTCTCATTGTTGAGGTATGGAAATGACAGAAGTCCCTGCCCTCATGAAGTGTGTGTGCGTGCATGCATGCATGCATGTGTGTGTGTGCATGCATGCGTGTGTGTGTTGAGGGAGACAGAGACCAAAATACAGTTAACCCCTGAACAACACGGGTTTAAAGTGCATGAGTCCACAAATACACAAATTTTCTCTCGCTTCTGCCACCCCTGAGACAGCAAGACCAATCTCTCCTCCTCCTCAGCCTACTCAACATGAAGATGAAGATGAAAACCACTATGATGATCTGCTTCTACTTAATACATAGTAAATATATTTTCCTTTTGATGTTCTTAATAACAATTTCTCCTCTCTAGTTTACTGGAAGAGTAATATAATATATAACATACATACAAACTACATGTGAATCAACTGTTACTGTTAAAGCTTCTGGTGAACAGTAGGTTATCAGGAGTCAAATGTTCAGAAAGTCGAAAGTTATATGCATCTCCATGATGTGCTTATTTCACATTGCATGTCTGTACCAAAACAACTCATGCATCCTGTAAATCTATACACCTACTATGTATCTATACAATTGTTTTTGAAAGCTGACACGAATTTTTGACTGTGCAGGGGGTTAGCGCCCCTAGTTCCCATGTTGTTTAAGGGTCAACTGTAATATAACTGTATTATACAACATATTAAAAAGTGGTAAGGAGAAAAATTAAGTAGGGATGAATGATGAGAAGTGGAGAGGGAGTTGCATTTATATTTTATTTTATTACTATTATCATTATTTTTATTATTTTATTTATTATATAATTTTTTATTTATTATATTATTTTTTTTGAGATGGAGTTTTACTCTTGTTGCCCAGGAGGGAGTGCAATGGTGCTATCTCGGCTCACTGCAACCTCCGCCTCCCTGGTTCAAGTGATTCTTTTGCCTCAGCCTCCCAAGTAGCTGGGATTACAGGCATGCGCCACCACGCCCGGCTAATTTTTTTTTGTATTTAGTAGAGACAGGATTTCACCATGTTGGTCAGGCTGGTCTGGAACTCCTGACCTCGGGTGATCACCTGCCTCGGCCTCCTAAAGTGCTGGGATTACAGGCGTGAGCCACTGCGCCCAGCCTGCAATTTTTTTTTTTTTTTTTTTTTGAGATGGAGTCTTGCTCTGTTGCCCAGGCTGGAGTGCAGTGGTGTGATCTTGGCTCACTGCAAGCTCCGCCTCCCGGGTTCACGCCATTCTCCTGCCTCAGCCTTCCAAGTAGCTGGGACTATAGGCGCCCACCACTATGCCTGGCTAATTTTTTGTATTTTCAGTAGAGACGGGGTTTCACCATGTTAGCCAGGATGGTCTCGATCTCCTGACCTCATGATCCGTCCGCCTCAGCCTCCCAAAGTGCTCGGATTACAGGCATGAGCCACCGTGCCTGGCCCGGCCTGCATTTGTAAGTAGGATGATCCAAGAGAACTTATTGAGATAGTGATATTGGGGCAAAACTTGGATATCTGAGGAAGTTAAATTCAGGAAAGGGAATAGCTAGTTTATTTGTCAGAGCTGTTAAATTCAGGAAAGGGAATGGCTAACTGTATTCGTCAGAGCTGTAGCAGGAAAAAGATGCCATACTCAAACTGGGTAATTTGAAGAGTGTGTAATAACAGAGTAGAATGGTGCTTCCTGGGGCTGGGGGGAGGAAGAAATGGGAGGTATTATTCAAAGGGTACAATGTTAGTTATACAAGATGAGTAAGTCCTAGAGAGCTACTGCAAAACACAGAGCCTGTAGTTAACAATACTGTATCGTAGCCTTTGAAGTTTGCTGGGAGGGTAGATTTTATGTTAAGTCCTATCACTAATAATAGATAAAGAGAGCAGGAGGAAACAGAGGTGATGGATTATAGACTGTGGTGATGGGTTCACCAGTGTACATTTATCTGCAAACTCATCAAGTTGTACACATTAAATATGTACAGCTTTTTGTATGTCATTTATCCTCTATAAAGTCGTTTTAAAAACAAACAAGGCAGCTTTAGATATAGTCACTGAATCAGTAATTAATCTACTTAAAAGTCCTTGTATTCAGACCATATTTCTCTACAGGAAAATAATGATTAAGCATTCAAATGCCTTGCTTTTATTCAGCTATACTATGTCTTCTGAAATCACCTTATCTATTATGCAGTAAATTCATGAAACAAAAAAGAAAAGCAGGGCTTAGGGAAACAACAAGAGCTTCGGTAGCCCCAGGTTAGTGATAGTCACCTCTAGGCCTGAAGTGGTCCCAGAAAGGAGATTAGGAATGAGACACAAGAACAGCACAGAAAGGTCGTGTGCAGGAGCTGTGGTCTTCATTGCTTCATTCCTTCTGCCCTCAGAGAAGCAGCCTCGGGGAGGGGGCGGGGCTGGGGAATCCCTGGCCTCTCTCCTTTCCTTCTGGCTGATCTTCTGCCAGAGACCTGCAACAGGAAGCTGGGGGCCAGGAAGCCTGTGGATGCCCTGAAGAAGAATGAGTAATCTGAAAGGGCAGTAGAACAGTACTAGAATCCAGTGCAAAGGCCCTGGGGCAGGAGTTCGCATGAGAAGTGGGTAGAAGGAACCAGCCTATGATCCAGGAACACAGTGAACAAGATTTGGAAAGCTGACAGAGAATATGAGGCCTCCTCTCCAAACAGAAACTCCAGGAGGCTTGGTTGATTCACTGACACATGCACAGTGCTGAGCATAGTACCAGACACCAGAGTCTGTGTTCCAGAAATGGAAGAATAGGTGAGTAATGAAAGGCTAAGTAAGCAAATTCTTTGCAAATGGGGAAGATTGAATGTATAGGACTGCACATATCAGAAGCCCCCTGGAATCTCTGCATCCAGAAGATTGCAGTCACCTTCGAAGCACTCACCACCAGAGGCTACTCGCACACTCTCCTGTGGCAGCCGTTCACCTCGGCCCTTTTCCTAGGGATTTGCCTTCAAGTCCCAGAATGGGCCTCAGGGTCTTTGCATTTGCCTTTCTATGAGTCTGGAACACCACCCACCCCCTCACCTGTGGGCAGGCAAAGCACCTCCTGTGTTCATGTCATCTCCTGTACCAAGCCCTTCCTGATGACCAACTTGGAGCCGGGTGCCCTCTATCCATGCCTCCATGGCCGCCTATGATAATGTCCCCCATATCACTTATCATTCTGCTCATGAATTTGGCTTCATTCATCTTGCAACAACCCCAGAGTATTAGGCCACTTGAGGGTGGAAGCTGGTGCTTTTACCTCCACACCTCTCATGCCCGACAGAGTCCATGGCAGAAGGTGGGCTCTCAGATTTTAGCTGCGCTCCTGAATGAAAGAATCAATAAAAGCCACACAGCATCAAGTGGCAGACTCTAGTAATTTAATTCCTGGTCCCGGGCTCTTTGATATAAAATAACTCTTCTATTTTTAATACACCCCATATTCCTGAAGATGACACTACTGCAAAATTAAAGAAATGTGATGAACAGCTTACAACCTGCAACACGCTCGGCAGCTCAAAATGACAACATTAATTTAATGAACTTAAACACTGGTGAACTTTTTAACACATCCGGAGTTATTTACACTGGGAAATGCATACTTAAGATTGCCTGCCAAAGAGACTCAAATAGAGATGACACATATATCTTTCACATGTTAATCTGCATTTTAAACTTTGAGCTTTGATACAAGTTGGCTTTTCTCTTTTGGAATGAAGAAATCAAGAGACTACTTTTTTACCCATCCATCCATCCATCTATCCATCTATCCATCCACCCAGCCACATCTTTCCTAAGTGACAGGTAAATCACTAGTTGTTGGGAATGCAAAGAAATAAACCTTGCCATTACAGTGTATTCAGGGAGATAGACAAATAGCAGTGAATATAATGTAAATTAAGTATAATAATCAAACGACAAAGTGCTAGGGGACACGGCTTGTTGAATGGATTGCTGGGGAGAAGCAGAAAGACCATAGCATTCATGGAGATGGTGGGCATTCGTTTTCCAAGGCTGCCATAACAAACAAAGAATCACAATCTGGGTGGCTTACACAATAGCAATGTACTACCTCACAGTTTTAGAGGCTAGGAGACTGAGATCAAACTGTCAACAGGATTGGTTCCGAAGGGTGTGAGGGAGGGATACGCTTAGGGCTTTCTCCAAGCTTCTAATAACCTCAGGAGTCCTCAGCTTGTAAATGACATCCTCCGTGTGTCTCACATCATCTGATCCTCTGTACACGTCATTCTGTGTCCAAATTTCCCCTTTGCACAAGGACACAGTCAAATTGAATTACGGCCACCTTAATGGCCTCATCCTAGTTTGATTATCTGCAAAGACCCTCTTTCCACATAAGGTCACGTTCACAGGCACCAGGGGGTTAGGACTTCAACATCTTTTGTGGGAGACACAATTCTATCCATACCACAGTGATGTGTTGGATCTTGAAAGAGGAACATGAGCTTGCCTACAAGGATGGCAGAAGAGGGTACTGATGTGGTCAAAGGAACAGAGGATGGGAGACCATGGGATGGGAGAGCTGGTGCAGAGGTGAGGGATGACACTGGTGATGAGAGAGGCCTTGAGGCTGGACTTCATCCTATTAGTAGTGAGAGACCACTGAAGAGTTTTACGAGAGGAACTAAAACAACAGTAGTATTGTGCTTTGAAACACTCTTTATCCATCTCTGGGAGGGCTTTTTGCTTTCTCTCTTGCTTGTTTCTCTTTGTCTTGGGAAATTGCATGGAAGCCCTGTTTAGCTTTCATGTTTCAATGAGAGAGAGGAGTTTGGGGTTCATGCTTCTCTTTCCTAATAATCCTGGCCTCAGCTCTGGTATAGGACTGGTCTATAAACTAAGTGGAAAGTCATCACAAAGACCTTCTCCCACTTCTATTTAAACTGGGAGAGTCGGTGGTCACACCCCTTCAGAGTAAGGGGTTCAGAGACACAGGCAAAAGGAAACATCTTCCATGCTACCTCTGGCTACCATGGAATGCCTCACATCTGTTTCCTGGAAACACATAATATCCAAGTTGGAAGGATCCATAGAAGTCCTCCAAAACATGTTCCTGGAACTTGGAAGGTGTAGGAGATCAGAATCTGCCAGCCCAAACTATGTCACTTTAGCAAAAGCATTATTTTGAATGAGAGACAACTGAGAAGAAACAGAATAAAAGCTCTCTGCCCTGCCTAAAAGCAGGACATCAGTTTACAAAGGTAGCAGTGTCCCTTCTCTCCTTCTTCCAGGAAGGACAAAGGTTGATCATGAAAGAAGCTTTGGCCTTTCTCAGCCAGGAGAAGGCACTGGAGGAATCTGCTTAACAAATTCCCATGTATTTGATATTTGCCTTCCTGCAGTTACTGCAGCTAGGGACTCGAAGCCTTTTTCCTTTGTTTTGTTACTTATCGAAAAACTTACTGTTCTTTGTTGAAGATGCAATATAAGCTGGATTTCTAAACCACCTCTTTGAGAACCATGCACTCCCTGGGTGTCCCCCTTGCATACATGAAATGCACACCTTAATAAACTTCTGTTTGATTTTCTCCTGTTAATCTATCTTTTGTTACAGAGGTCTGTCCTAGCTAAGAACTAAGAGTAGAGGGAAAATTGATTTTTTTCTTCCCCAACAAAGGTATCTCAGAAAATACCCCAGCCGTGGAGGAAAGGGAGGGTTGAAAGAACTGGTGAATGAGGGGATCCAAGTCTCCTGGTCCTGTTTTGCCTTCAGCAGCTCCATTTATCTTCTTTAAATAATAAGTTTACTGAGATATAATTCATATACCAAATAAGTCACCCTTTTAATGTGTACATTTCAGTGGTTTTTAGGGTATTCAGAATTGTGCAGCCATCACTGCTATCTAATTCCACAGCATTTTAATCACCCAGAAAACAAACCCCGACCCTCCCCATATTCCCTCCTTCCCCAAACCTTCAAAACCACCAATCTATTTTCTATCTCTATGGACTGGCCCATTCTGACATTTCATATGAATGGAATCACAAGTACATATGTGGCCTTTGGTATCTGGCTTCCTCCACTTAGCATGTTTTCAAATTTCACTCATGTTATAGCATGTATCAATACTTCATCCCTTGTAATATCTGAATAACATTCCATTGTATGGCTAGACCACATTTTGTTTATCCATTTATTAACTGATAGACATTCAGGTAGTTTTCACTTCTTGGTTATCATGAATAATGCTGTCTTGAAAAATTTTGTACACGTTTTTGTTTGAGAACCTGTTTTCAGTTCTTTTGAGCACAGATACCTGGAGTGGAATTGCTGGGCCACACGTCAACTCCACATTTCACTTTTTTTGGAATCACCCAACTGTTTTCCAAAGTGGCTGTTCCATTTTATATTCCCACCAGCAATGTATAAGGGTTCCAATTTCTCCCTATCCTCTCTAACACTTGTTATTTTCTATCTTTTTGATAACAGCCACCCTAGTGAGTGTGAAGTGGTACCCCATTGTGGTTTTGATTTGCATTTCCCCAATAACTAATGATGCTTAGCATTTTTTCATGTGCATTTTGACAACCTGTGTATCTTCTTTGGAGAAATATCTATTCAAATCCATCACTCAATTTTCTAATTGGGTTATCTGTCTTTTCATTGTTGAGTTATAAGAGTTCTTCATCTATTCTGTACATAAGTCCCTTATCAGATAAATGACTGCAAATATTTTCTCCTATTTTGTGTCTTTTAATTTTCTTGAAGGAACCCTTTGAAACACAAAAGATTTTAATTTGATGAAGCTCAATTTATCTATTTTTTTCTTTTGTCGGTTGTGCTTTTAGTGTCATATCTCAGAAACCGTTGCCTAATCTAAAGTCACAAAGATTTATTCTGATGTTTCCTTCTAAGAATCTCACAGCTTTAGCTCTGATCTTTTGGTTGATTTACTTGTTTTCATTTTTACTCTTTTTAGAGGATAGCAATCCATAAAAAGTGTGTTTTAACTCCCCCAACCCCAAGCCACCATATTTTAGATTCTAGAAAGGAGATAAATAACTTGCCATGGTCACAAAAGGAGTTTCAGGCATCAATGGACTCAGAGCAAGTTCTCTGCCTCAATGTCAACAGATGACTCTGGCTTCCCACAAAAGATGTACAGGTCAAACCTCCCCGACACGCACGAAGACCTGGATGCTGTGTAGGTCAGAAGGGATCCTCCCCTCTCTTCACAGAAGACTGTGGCACCCCCATGTGAACAGTCAGATTCAGATGTGCAGCAGTCTGAAATGACCCTGTGTCATTTGCTTCTTATTTGTCCCATAACTGTTTCTGATGAATCTCAGGCCCTACATTCCACCCTCGAAACCTACCCCAGGTATATAGGGAATAGAATGTCTTCTTCAAAGCCTCCCTTCCCCACATGGGCTTTTGTCTCATTCACTCAGCTGAACTCACTGAGCATTTACCAGGTACTCTGTCTTTGGTTTTGGGGACGCAAAATGGAATAAGATGACACAGCCCTGCCCTCCCAGAGCTGTCAGTTTTGTGGAAGCAACACACGCTAAGTCCTGGCATTTTAACACTTTCCCAACATTTAGTCATAACAAGCGTTAACTGCCAATATTAATTGCTACACACGTGGCTCTATTTTTGTGCTTTAGGTGCATTACTGAAGTCCATAACAGCGTTACGAGGTAGTGATATCACTGTTCCATTTTTCAGGATATATCACACACTAACTGTGTGCACAGCACTCTACCTAAAGATCAGCGCTAACAGAGGAATAAGCAGAGGCCTCCAGGAGCAAAGAGTGAAGAGTCTGGCAAAGCTTCAAGTACAGGGGTAAGTGGATGGAGCTTTCACTGTAGAATCTTTCCTGGAGAAAAAGCAAACAGTGGGGCAACAATAAAGGCATTAAAAATAACTGTCAAGTTGAAGAAAAAGTGAGTAGTGATGTGGCTGGATTCTAGGGAGATGGGGCTGTGTAAAGGCAGAGTGTACAAGCCTCTGCCAGAATTCACATTCACACACCACAGCCAAAAGAGCCGGCAAATTACATGGGGAAAAACCCTGTAAGAGCTCGCCTTGTGTGGACATGTACTATTATTATACACTCTGTGCCTCTGAGACAATCTGCCACGCACACACACAAAGCTAGCAACTAAAAGGAAACTGGCATTAATACAATTCAGTGTGAGGGTATGATCTGGGGGTGTGGAGGTGGAGATGAGGTTGTTTTATTTCTTACAATAATACTTGTATTTCAGGTAATCGAATTTGGTTCTTAGCGCTAATGTCATTTTCTACTAATTTAATGTCCCAGGAATCCCTCCGAGTAAGAAGATTGCTGGTGGAATGCAAATAAAGCCCATTCTGGGAAAAAGAACCATTTCCCCAACCCAGGTGTGCTCAAAGGCTGAACAAAGGCCAATCCCACAGAGGAGAGGGAGTTAAATAGATCCTAGGAGGTGGTCTGGGTATGAAGGCTGCTTGCTGGGCAAAGGGGCAGTGGTTATTTGAGATTCTTCATTGTGAAAGCAAACTAATCAGGCTCTCTAGCATCAGGCATCTGGAAAGCCAGCAGGGCACTCAGGGGCCTCAGATGACTCAGATGGGAGGAAAGGAGAGCAGAGAAATGAGGAAGGGGGAATGGTGTCCATCTGGCTAGCTCTGCTTCCAAAGGAGCACAGAAGCATCCCTCAGCCTCCAGGTTGGGTAGTAGTAAGAGACAATGCTAGGGCCAGGTGCGGTGGCTCACACCTGTAATCCCAGCACTTTGGGAGGCCGAGGCAGGTGGATCACGGGGTCAGGAGATCGAGACCACGGTGAAACCCCGTCTCTACTAAAAACACACAAAAAAATTAGCCAGGTGCGGTGGCAGGCACCTGTAGTCCCAGCTACTCGGGAGGCTGAGGCCTGAGAATGGTGTGAACCCGGGAGGCGGAGCTTGCAGTGAGCCGAGATCACGCCACTGCACTCCAGCCTGGGTGACAGAGCGAGACTCCATCTCAAAAAAAAGAGAGACCATGCTTCCCAGTTTCCGTGGACCACTCCCCACGTATGTCCCTATCCCCCCCGCATTCTTAACAGTTTCCAGTTTGGACAAGACATTATACAGTCATCCTAGATACAGTGGGCAGAGTATGACAGGAAGACTGAAGAAAGCTAAGACAGAATTTGCAAGCCATGTAACCTCAGCCTAGGTACTTACTCTCTCAGGCCTTAGTTTCCTTGTTGGAAAAATGGAATAACAGTACATGCCTGGCAAGTTTGTCAAGTTTAAGTGAGATACCATGTGTTCTTCACCGTGCCAGCCCTGGGCTCACTGGGCACGTATAGAAACTTGATGGGTGCTGAGTTATCACTGTCTGTTGGTGCACACCGGCAGGACCAGCCTGGGATGCCTGGCTTCCGGAAGAGCTCTTTTCCATCCTAATTTCCTGATGAACTCTGGAGCCTCCCTGTCTCCTATTCCTGCCCCTGGGCATCTGACATCCTCAGTTCACAGCTAATCGCAGAATCATAGCATGAAAAAAGGCATACTTCTCCAAGGGCTGAATAGGATTTCATAAACCAAAAAAGCCTACAGCTTCCAGCTGCGGTACTGTCCTGGACTAATTTACCCTGCAGCCGCGCAAGACAATGAAGTTGGGAATTTCTATTTGAGGGAGTATTTTTCCCCTTCTCTCCCTCTCCTGACAGTGGTCTTCAATTACAGCCTGTGAAGCTCTGGGTGCAGGGAGGCTAAGGGAGGGAGTCAGAGAAGTGAACTCACTGAAACGCATCTGCAGAAGCAGATCACTAAATGTCCCACAGACAGTGGTGCAGCTGACAGCGCCTGAGCTCAGTGGGGCAGCTTGGGGAGAGGAGAAGAGCAGGAAAAAATTAAGCTCTTCCTTGGGCCTGATGAAGATTAATATCTCCTCCCTGATGAGATGAGGCAGTTTAATCGCTGCTATTAATACAGAATCACTGAGAGCCAAAGATGAGGACATGCAAAGAGGCGGGGGATGAGATGAGAGCACCTCAAGGTATGAGCACAGAAGCAGAGAAGGACTCCCTGAATGTAGAAAGACACAGCTGATTTTCTGCAGGGCTCAAAAGCTAACAGAGAAATTGGAGAGCTGAAGCACCGTGTGGTATGATACAGTGTTTCAGACTTGCTGTGTTGCTTTTCCTACTGGGATCATCTGACTGATTGGGTTAAACATGCTGATCTCTAATACCACATCTGGCATACGATCTCAGGACACTGACCTTTACCATCGCTTCCTGGAGAGCCCAACAACGGCAGGACTCAAGCATGGTCTTCTGACTCCTCTCCTTGGCCTACTCCTAGTCATGCTTCAAGATTCAGCCCAGGAGGCATCTTCTTCCACGAAAGCTTTCTTGGATGTCCCCAGATACTTAGGTGTCCCTTTTTCTGGATTCCTGAACACCAGCACACATACTTCTATTATAGCAAGTATGCTAAATGCCAATAATGAGTCCTTCCCTGCAAAAGAAGACTGCTCTCAGCCTTAAATTCTTGCTTCCCACCTTTCTATAATTTCCCTTTTTACTCATTAATCAGTGTTTCCATCATCTCATCTCCTGGTTTCCTCCGAGGACCTATATTATCTTCAGAAAATGACCACACGGAGAAAGGTCATTATCACCTAAGACTAACAAAAGAACAATTTTCATCAGGACAGAAACTATGTCTTAATCTTAGTGTCTTTCTTGGACTCTAGTCCAGTATCAGAGGTACACTTGGTACTTAATAAATATGTGCTCGGTATGCAATGATCTAAGAGAAAAACAAGGGGTTAGGGCATAAATGGAGGCACCAAAAAATCAGCTGGCCACCTAAGGGAAACCTCCACATCCAAAAAGAAAGGTGCAAACCAAACCACTATGGAGACCTTGAAGTCCTGCAACCCGCTCTTATCTGCTCAAAAGCCACAAGATCATTCTCAAAGGTGCGCCATTAAATAAAAGCAAAAACAGTTCATGCCCTCCCCTGCCACCTCCATCCTCACTCACTCAAGCTGTGTGAATTTTCAACTCAAATATGCTCAGGATTCCCGACTCTGCAAATCCCACACCATCTGACATTTGGGCCTAAGAGTTTGAGAAATGCGAAAGAGGCATGGAAGAATCCCAGAAGAGCAGGTCTTGTGCAGAGCAATGTTTACCTTCGATTGTCACAGAATGATCTGGAACCATTTCATTAAATAGAAGGAAAATTGCAAATGTGAAGGCTACTAGTTTGGGATTCATAAAAGAAGGCAAGCCTTTGTCAAAATATGTCTGCTGTGTGGATGATAAGCAGCACACTGAGCATGAAGGCCACACGTGTGGAATAAACGCTGCAACATTATAAGCACTGAGGCTTCTGGACCCCAGCATTTAATTAGATTACAGTCTTGACAATAGCTCACCTGATAGATCATGCAATAACAAGCTCCCTTGGGTAGGTTAAAAATGCAAATTAAGTGTCAGAAACAGGAACACCACCTCAACTACTGAATGCATTCCCACTAAGTGCAAAGCACAGTAGGTGGTTTAAAGAGGCCCAAAAGCCAGTTTTAACCTTCAAGGCACAGGTTGATAGCAATATAAATATCTATAGAAAGAGCAACAACTGAAACATCAAATATTAGTCACCCGGATTAGTTGCAAACATTTCTGGTGGAGGGAGCTGAGACTCTCCTACACACCCAAGTGTGCTGGAGCCAAGTGCAGAAATGCGGAGCCAACAACTGCACCCAACACCGCTGGGCTTGGAGTCGCGAGAAGAGCAGGTTTCTGGCAGCACCAACACAGCCTGCAAATACCCATGACCATAATTTCTCATGATGCCACAGGCAGGATGAAGGGAGGACCCCGTGAAAGCGACCGCACAGAAACAGAGACACTGAGAAAGCACAGGCCAAGTGCCTGGAACGGCAGCAGGAAGAGAGAAAGAGCTCTGTGGTCCTGCAATCACCTTGCAAGAAATCCAACCTTTCCAAAGCCCAGAGCCAGGAGGGGTGTGCAACAGAATGTGAGTGGGTTCCATGCCCACCCTCCAGATGGATGGAACCTCTGTTCAGGCAAAGAACTGCTCCTTGGCTGAGGGTCCCAGCAGAACCAGCTTCAGATACCCCACTTTTAACCACTCACAAATGAGAACGTACCAGTTGTCACCAACTGGCTGTGTTTCTGCAGTTCATTTAACCATTTGGGGCCTCAGTTTGCTCATAGGTAAGATGGGGCTAACAAGGGTTCCTCTTTACATGCTGAGACAATACAGCGTGGTAAGCAAAAGCACGGTCCCTGGAGACAAGATGGTGAGCCGTGGAGTCCCCCCAACTCTACTTCCCAGGGGAGTGACTTTGGGAAAGTCATTGAACTTCTGTGTACTTCAGTTTCTTCGCCTGTAAGCAGGGATAATAGGACCAGCCTTACGGGGTGGTTGTGAGGACGGAATGAGTTAATCTAAGTAAATTACAGAGAACAGCACCTAGCATATAGCAAGTGCTCCACAAGCATCAGTGACTACTCTTGATGTGATGATGTAGCTGTTCATTCCTATCCTGTTCTCATAAAGGAGGCGATCATTCACTCATCAACCCTCTTGCACCGAGCACATTGTGTGCAACGAACCTGTCATGTAGTATGAGTTACCTTACTTGGCATACCAGCCCCTAGAACAAGGACTAGGAGCCCACTTGGTCTGAGGTTCAGAAAGGTCAGGGGACCCCTCCAAGGCCATGTAGCCAGCGAGTCGCAGCATCAAACTCAGGGCCCAGGTCTTCTGGTACAAGAACCCCTGCACTTCCTACCCTACCAAATGGCAAGAGCACTGCCTAATAAAACCACGCAGATGCTTCAGCTTTACTTCAACCAGATTTTTCTTTATAATAAAAACAAAAGTACAATGTCTTTTTTACACTGGAAATTTTAAAAAGGCATCCCAATCTTTCTTTCCAAATAATGTCTTTTTTTTTGTTTTCCTAGTAAAGATGGTTGACACTGGCTTCTAGCTTACCTCACTATTGGATGTCACTGGTTCAAGAGTTCCAACACCCAGTGATAGAGTCTGGATCTTTGTCCCCGCCAAATCTCATGTTGAAATCTAATCTCCAATGTTAGCAGTGGATCCTGGTGGGAGGGGCTTGGATCATGGGGGCAGATTTCTCATGAATGGCTTAGCACCATTCTCTTGGTGCAATCCTTGTGAGATATGGTTGTTTAAAAAGTGTATGGCACCTCCCCTTACTCTCTCTCCTGCTTCTCCTCCAGTTATGTAACACGCCTGCTCCCACTCTGCCTTCCGCCCTGACTGTAAGCTCCCTGAGGCCTCCCCAGAAGCCAAGCAGATGCCGGTGCCATGACTGTATAGCCTGCACAACCGTGAATCCAATAAGTCTCTTTTCTTTATAAATTACCCAGCCTTAGGTATTTCTTTATAGCAACGCAAGAATGGCTTAATATACCCAGGTAGGAGCGTGTTGGAAGTTCACTGTCAGATCTTTGATCAGCTATCAATATGTCCTGAACCAGCCATGGACCAGTCGTCCCACACAGCTCTTCCCACCGACCTCTCTGCCAGTATCCATTCGCTCAGGTCAAAACCTGGAGTCATCACTGACTCTTTCTTTCTCTCTCCTTCACAACCCAAACATCACCAAGGCCTAAAGCCTCTACCTCCAAAACCTATCCCCAGGCAGCCACTTCTGCCTCATCTCCATTGCCACTGCCACCATCTAAGTTCAGGTCACCTCACTGCTTATCTGGATAACTATGTTGGCTACCCAGCTGGTGATCTGGCCTAAATTCCTGACCACCGTAGATCATTCTCTATATAGAAGCCAGGCTTATTATCTCTCTTTGATCTGACCTCCACCACAACTCTTTGAGGTGTTCCGGGCAGATATCACCACCCCTGTTTTACAGATGAGGAGAGAGAGTCCTCGACTTGTCACATGGCTATTTAGTGATGAAGTTCATTATTCTACAATCCAGTAATTTGACTTGCACAAGACATTCACCTTCCCTGGGTTTTAATTTTCTCTAAGAGACAGATAACGTTAGCCCAGCTTGACTCACAAGGCTGTTGTGGAGATTCAATGAGAAAGTGAGCTCTTTCACATACCAGCTGAGTGACCCTGAGCAATCCACTTAGCCACTCTCAGTTCTCATTTTGTGCTTTTTCCATCATGCCCCGCTGGCTATGAATCCAGTCCAACTGCGTGCAAATTAAGCCTTTGCTTTATATTTACTGAGCAACAACTATGTGCCGCAACAGATTTTTTTAATACCCTATTTTATTTGCAATCACAGATCTGAAGTTTATCAATACATGATCTCCTCAAAAACGAAAGAAATAAAACAAGTATCTGCAATTTGCTGAGAACCTAATATGTGTCAGTTGCCTGCAAAACTCATCATTCTTAGACTTTCAAATACATCTGTAAGGACGGTATTGTTGTTTCCACTTACACATGAGAAAACTTACAGAAGGCAAGAGACAAGCCCACAGTCACCCAGCTGCTAAGTGGAACAGACAGGTTTCAAACCCTGAGTGTTCTGACTGCAAAGCCCATGTCCACTCCAGTCCTACTATCCCCACTCCCAGGAGGTGGATGCTCCTCTGTGATGGGAATGGAATAGGGATGCCTGGCGTACCTGGGAGCTGCTAGTCTCCCTCTTGCCCAGGCTATGTGGCTCCTCTGTGTCTTCCTAAATGACAACGTGCTTTTCCATGGGTACTCAGAGCATGCCTGCTGCCATGATGCCCTCTCCTGACCTCTGGCCCTACAGGGCCCTATTAGGTCTTATGTACTGTGTTCTCATCGCACCGGGGACACACTTGGACTTCTGGATGGCTCTGCCATGCTCACGCCCTGGAAAACACCTCATTGTCCTTGTTTCCTACTGACTGGTACAGTGCTCAGCACAGGGGAGGAACTACCTACAGCCAAATGATTGTCATAGAAAGGAGGGAGGAGAAGGAAAGACAGGCAGCAAGATGCACCGTGTATGTGGTGGGTGAGAATGTGGGCTCCAGGCCACACAAGTGGCTCTGCCACTCACAGGTTGGGACCTAGGGCAAGTTTCTCAACATCCTGCACCTGCCTTTCCCTCTAAAAGGTGGGTGATGCTAGTGCCTCCCTGGGTGATGTGTCATGAACATAAATGCAAGTGCTTTAGAGCAGCACACATGGCAAAGCCCCACCAAGTGTTAATTTCTATTATCCCACACTAAGGACCAAGGGAAGGAATTGCCTCAAAGCCTGAAGGAGCCGAGGGATTTCACCCAGGGAACAGAACAAGCGAAGAAACCAAGAAAATATGCAATCCAAGGGTCTCTTTCTGATGACTACCTGTCACTGAAGCATCTGGAATGCAATACAGGGACTGTTTGGAGCAGAGGTGTGGACCAGAGGGAAAACAGCCTCCTTTCTATTTGTCAGAGAGCCATCAGAGCAGCAAGAGCTACTAGGAAGAAGACTGGTGAGAGCAAAATGAAAAAATTTTGTAAATACTCACTCTCGGCGATCTTTGCTTATCCGCCCCTTCATGCCACTCACCTCTGAGTGTTTATCCAAAACATGAAATTAAGCCGTGGGTGAGGTGCTCGTCTCTGTCAGACCTGTCTCCTTCAGTGCTGGTTCAGAACCAGTGCCTGTGTGTGCCCTGACAATCTGAGCACCCGGAAGGCTTATATTCATGCCTGCATTGGGGATTTGAAGAGTCCAAGAACCAATCTGCCCCCAAACTGCTCTCAAGTGAGCTAAGTGCAGCATTTTGAGAAGCATTAACTCACAGGTACGGCTTCTAGGAGAGGAAAGGCAAGGGCCCGGTTCTTGCTACTGCTTGGAGCAGGCTGACCCTAATCTGCCCTGAAAGGCTGGATCCAATCATCCATCAGCCACAGGAGCCAAGGCAACTGGCACATGATCCCAGGAGGCAAAGAAAATGCATGGCTTGAAAAGTGATAAAAGACACAACCGAGCCCTCTGAGCCTGGGTGGAAGTTCCAACCTAGTACATTTCCTAGGATCTGTGAGGCATTATTCATACACAGGGAGAGGACCAACTCTACCTAATCCCTATGGAGAACTAAGCAGGAGGGAGCCGCTTTACATAGAAAAAAAAGAGATCTAGAATCATACCCATTTAAGAAACAAAAGAAACCTTAGAGAGATCACACAAGGCATGCCTGCCTGGGTTCAATCTCAGCTTTACCTATTATCAAACTTCTCTGTGCCTCTGTTCCCCCATCTGCACAATAAGAATATTAGCACGAAAATTAGTCGGGCGTGGTGGCGTGCGCCTGTAGTCCCAGCTACTCGGGAGGCTGAGGTAGGAGAATGGCATGAACGCGGGAGGTGGAGCTTGTAGTGAGCAGAGATCGCACCACTGCACTCCAGCCTGGGTGACAGAGCAAGACTCCGTCTCAAAAAAAAATAAGAATATTAGCACCTACTGCATAGGACAGTTCTGAGGAAGAAACTAGTTACTACAAGTCAAGGACTTGGTGCTTGATGTACAATAAATGCTCCATAAATAGTAACTAATATTATTTTTATTTCTGGCACTTCAAGATTCACTGAGCATCTACTCTGTTTCAGGTATTTTGCCAAAGACTAAGGATTCGGATATGACTACGGAAAGGTGAGTCCTCACTATCTGAAGTGTGTGAAATCCAAACAAATAATAATAACAATGACTTTGCCAGCGGAATGAATGAATAACCTTGGTGATCCATCCAATGGCACTGGCGCTTTGTGCTGGGCACTTTTCTAGGCAATGATATTAGAGTCCACAGGAAAGTTCTAAAAAGGAAGTATGCTATATAAATGAAGTGCAATTCAACATAATAAATGATTAACAGAAGTACAAACAATATATTGGCCAGGCACTTGGTGTGAAAACTAAGATTTAAGTCAGAGGAGATAAAATAGGGAGTGAGGCTGTTGTGCAAGACAAACAGTAGGCACTCCATCAGCGATGTCGTTACCATGCTAGTTATTATTAAATCCAAGTCCTGGAGCCCAGGAGAGGAGGAGCAGGGGCTGAGACCAGGAACCCAGAGGCTGCACTTAATCCAGGTCAAACTTTTCAAGTGGGCCAGAAGAGAGGCACTTGTTAAAAATACAGACACCTGGGCACCTCCCCTGAGGAACCCCATTTAGTAGATCTAGGGCAGGATTCTGGGCTGTCTTGTTCATTAAGTGCCCTGGGGTGGACTGGAAGTCTATATGTTAAACAAATGCCCCAGGTGATTCTTAGCATCTAGCAAATGCTGGAACCAGAGATCTAGGTGACCTCCTTATGGGCAAGAAGAGGAAATACTCTCTCAGGTTCCTCTGAACTTTGATTAGCAGCTAAAGGCAAGTCCAGATTGCAAGGACTAAGCTTCCCGAGGAGAGGAGAGCAAGGAATGAGAAGCCAGAGGCCAAGGTGCCAAGATCCACTTTGCAGGCCTGTGTGATAGGTCCCTGCCTACCGTTCCTGACCTCATCCACCATGTTGCTTCTCCTCCTGACCTCATCTACCATGTTGCTTCTCCTCTCTTCTCTTTCTCTCCAGCCGCCCAGACTCCTCCTTGGCAACCTGCAAAAGCACCAAGCACTCTCCATCTCTTGCTCTTCTCCCTGCCTGAAATGCTTTTCCTTCCCCTCGCCACCTGGTTCTGCTTAATGTCACCTATGAGAGAGGCCTGCCCAGATCACCCTATTAACACAGCACTTCCCTTTCCTCACTCCTCACTAAGCCCATTGCCCTGGCACTACCATCTCACTCTGCTTTATTTTTCTTTGTTGCACTTATCAACACTCAGCAGAGCATGAAGTTGTTCGATCATCATCTCCCTCCATCCACTGGGAAAACTAAGCTCCATGAGAAGAGGGGACTTGCCCATGTGGCTCAGGGCTCTATACCCAGTGCCCTAGACAGTGCCTGACGGTGTGTGTGGAATGAATGAATAACTTTGGTGATCCACCCAATGGCACTGGCGCTCAGTGACCTCATCTGAAATGGTAAACCCTCCTTCCCTAATTAGGTTATGGGGGGATTATTTCAATGTATCAAGAAAGCTCATGTCCAAGAGGGCCAAGCAAATTAATCATAATTGTTACCAACAGGTGCAATGGAGAGGGTTCCCAGCTGGGACACCACCTCAAGCATCCATCACTGGCTGTGCGCCAGAAATGGGGCACTGAGTGCCCTCTGCTGGAGCCAAAAAAAAAAAAAAAAAAAAAAAGCCAACTATCCATTATCTAAGGCTCCACCCCAGAAAGAAGGAATCTTGGCATGGCCAGGGTTCTTCCTATCAATATAGGTTTTTTTTTTTTTTTTTTTTAGACAGTCTCACTCTGTCGCCAGGCTGGAGTGCAGTGGTGTGATCTCGGCTCACTGCAATCTCCACCTCCCGGGTTCAAGTGATTCCCCTGCCTCAGCCTCCTGAGTAGCTGGGATTACAGGTGCACACCATCACGCCTGGCTAATATTTTGTATTTTAGTAGAGACGGGGTTTCACCATGTTGGCCAGGATGGTCTCGATCTCCTGACCTCGTGATCCACCCATCTCCACCTCCACCTCCCACCATGTAGCTTTAAACATTCAACTCTGTTGACTCCTTGAGCGACCTCTTGCTTCCAGAAGTATAGTCAACATATCCAAAGCAGCTGCTGAGACAAAATGACTCTGCAAACCTAATCCATGCTAGGCACCATGAACTCATTTTCATCTTCGCGAAAACCCTCAAAAGCACCCCCAATTTACACAGAGGCAATTTGCAGTAAGAGAGGTTAAGTGACTCAGTGTGGACACACAGCATTTAAAAGGAGGACTGGGACTTAGACAGCCCCATCCAACATATCTGTTAGGAAAGTGATTAAACTCTGCATCAGTGGATGGCCCTTTCCTCTTTGTTCTTTAAAGTTCTCACTACAGGTCATTTTGATGAAATAATTTAATTTTCTCCAAACATGGCCAATGCATTCACGAGGAAGTGCCAGTACATTTATAACCACAGCTACAGTATGTTAGGAGTCTCTCCCTGCCCCTTTCTAATGCCTAAAGAAGGCTGCTGAGGCTGTGAGCTTCATTATATCACCATTCTCTAGGTTTCAGTTCCTCAGTTGTAAAACAAGGGTCTCTCTGGACCAGGTGGGTGACGTTTTGCATCCCTCCCAGCAGACTTTCCAGGATTCTAGAAAAATATGAGAATGAAAGGAAAAACAGAGATTTGTTAAATGACCACTGTCGGATATAACAGGTCATTTAGTCTTTATAACAGCGGTGTAAGCTATAGGTTGTGCTCTCCTCTTTTTTTTGAGATGGAGTTTCGCTCTTGTTGCCCAGGCTGGAGTGCAATGGCACGATCTCGGCTCACCGCAACCTCCGCCTCCTAGGTTCAAGTGATTCTCCTGTCTCAGCCTCCAGAGTAGCTGGGATTACAGGCATGTGTCACCACGCCTGGATAATTTTGTATTTTCAGTAGAGACAGGGTTTCCCCATGTTGGTCAGGCTGGTCTTGAACTCCCGACCTCAGGTGATCTGCCCTCCTCGGCCTCCCAAAGTGCTAGGATTACAGGTGTGAGCCACAGCGCCCAGCCCTGTGCTCTCCTTTTTATGGAGAAGAAACTGACCTGCAATGATGTTGAGTAACTTGTCTGTTTTACTCTGTGATTTAAATGGTATCTACTAAAATTCAAACTCCCATCCACTTGTCCTTGGGGGCTATGTTCCTTCAACCATCAACATTTGCCCTATAAAAAGTCCTTCTGTAATTTTCAAAAGTTTTATCTGCTTAGGCTGTAAGTCTGCCTAGATGACTCCTGATGTCTGTTCCTTCTCTTAATTGTATGAGGCCATGACAGAAACAAAATGCAAACTGCAAACTGCATTAAAGGATTAACTGAATTTTTTCATTATACTGGCTTATAAGAATCCTGCTAGCCACAGAAGATCGTGTATCTTCTCTTTTGTCCAAGATACCCCATTTTCACTTGTCTCAGGGTTTGTCTTGTCCTTGTCTAAAGCTTGAGTATATTGATTTTGAAATGTCATCTACCAGTTGTTTCTATATCTGCAAGTTCTTGAGTGACTGCAGAGTAAAGGACCTTTTTAGACAAGGACAGGCTCCCTTGCTTACTATCTTGGTGATGTTGCTCAAACGGTACAACGTCCCTGAGCCTTAGTTTCCTCATCTATAAAATGGGACAAGGATGAAGTTGTTTGGGGGAGTAAATGAGATAATACATGTAAAATTCCTAGCCCAGCACCAGGCCAAAAGGTGGAAACTCAAAGTCTAAGTGAGCCAGACAGGGTCAACCACTGCCATACGCAGATACCAGAGCAGATTCCCTCTCAATGCTGTTCTACATAAACAACAGTGAAGGGATGACACAGGGATCAACAAGGAAGGATGGAGACCCTGACAAAATGGATCATCCGAGCACTGTGCACATGGACAGCCAGTACTCAGCTCCAGCCAGTAGCTACTATGATGAAATGAGGGTCTGGTTTTGCAGATCTTTTCATTTTTTTTAGGGAAAGCCAAAAATCATGACTTTTTATGTGCAATCTCCCAATGTTTAACCATTAGCAACAAATTCAAAAATGGTAAAAGCAGTAGGGGGGCCAAACCCAACACAAGTGCAAGCCAGATGCAACCAATCTTGGTTTAACATGCGATAAATAGAAATGATTGCTACAGTTTCCATTATCGTTATAGTTTAAATAGTACATTTCCTTCTTGTGTTTCTATATCTTACACAATACAATAATAAAAGGTTTTTTTTTCCATTTCCAGGAATAAGGATTTTATGAAAATGCATGTTTGTTGAATAACACAAAGGAGAATATTACCTAATGTGGCTTGGGGTCAATATCAAGCAGTAATATTGTTTTAATATTAATTAGAGCCGTGTCATTGCAAGAGCTGGTAAGAATACTGGTGTTGTTTCCAACTGATGAAAACACTCATACAGATTAGGGTTTTTATGAGTAAATTTCAGATCTTGAAGTCAGTGCTGTGATTCACCCTCATAGGGTGAATATCTGTCCAAATGGTATATCAGAAAGGAAAAAAGCCAATGTTGTTACATAGAATTGTTAAACAATGATCTCTAAAGAAAAGTTTCATTCTTAAAAAGCATTTGAACTTCAAAGTCCAACAATGACATAGATTCATAAATCCCAAAGGTTAAGAAAATTCCTCTCATCTAAAAACAATGCAAAACCTACAAAATCACTTCAAATTCTGCTACCATCAAGATTTGCATAGTTTTTTGAAAACTAAAATAACATATTCAGAAAAATGAACAAGTCCTAAGTGAAATACTTAGTGAATTATCATAAAGTGAGCCCAGCTATATAGTCATCACACAGGTTAAAATTAAAATTAAGGCTGGGCGTGGTGGCTCACACCTGTAATCCTGGCACTTTGGGAGGCCGAGGCAGGCAGATCACCTGAGGTTAGGAGCTCGAGACCAGCCTGGCTAACATGGCGAAACCCCATCTCTACTAAAAATACAAAAATTAGCTGGGTGTGGTGGCACACGCCTGTAATCCCAGCTACTCGGGAGGCTGAGGCAGGAGAATCCCTTGAACCCGGGGTTGGAGGGGTGGGGGCGGAGGTTGCAGTGAGCAAAGATTGTGCCACTGCACTCCAGCCTGGGTGACAGATTGAGACTCTGTCTCAAAAAACAAAACAAAAACAAACAAACAAACAAAAATTAAAATTAAATTATTAGCAGCATCCCAAAGTCTTCCTTGGGCCCTGCCCCAGTCTCTGTTCTAACCTCCCTACCAGAGTTAACCACCATCCGGATTGGTAAGAGCCTACATTAATTTTTTCCTGTTTTTGAACTTGGTATAATTGGAATCCTATAGTATGTATTATTTTGTGTATGTCTTCTTTTGCTCAATACTGAGAGTAATTTCATTTTCATCACTCTATAGTACTTCACTATATAAACGTGCCACTATTCTTTTTTTTTTTTTTTTGAGACAGAGTCTTGCTCTGTTGCCCAGGCTGGAGTGCAGTGGCATGATCTCGGCTCACTGGAACATTCGCCTCCAGGATTCAAGCGATTCTCCTGCCTCAGCCTCCCTAGTAGGTGGGGCTACAGGCATGCTAATTACTACCTAATTACTACCAAGCCCAGCTATTTTGTATTTTTAGTAGAGACGGGGGTTCGCCATGTTGGCCAGGCTAGTCTTGAGCTCCTGGCCTCAAGTAATCTGCCTGCCTTGGCCTCCCAAAATGCTGGGATTACAGGTGTGAGCCACCACACCCAGCCCCACTATTCTCATTTTAGTGTTCATGAACATTTCATAGTTTCATGTCTGGTGCTATTATAAATAACGCTGATGTGAGCACTCTAGTACTAGTCTTTTGTTCCCACCTACATGCATTTCTCTTGGGTGTATTGCTAGGGGTAGAGCTAAGGGATCATGGGGTAGGCTTGGCTTTGCTTGGTAATACTTTGGTTAAGTTTTCCAAAGCAGTTACATAAATGGCTATCTTTTACTTAAAATTAAGAGACCTATTCAAACATCAAAAGGACCCTCTGAATAAAATCCTCCCTCCTTTTGTTAAATGGTATCCAAAATCAAGAAATAAAATAAAATAAAATTGACTTAAAACCAGGAAACCTGCAACAAAGAGCAGACATTCTGAACTTATCTTTTCAGAAAACCTTAATGCATCACCAGTTACTGATTAAACACCTATCATAGATGAAGTATTATGGTTTTAAATCATTCAGACAATTCAGACCAATATATCCAAATACAGTGCCTTTCTCATGAGCTGTAAATGAAATGTTGGATACATATATGTCAAATTCAAATGCAAGAACCCAAAACTCCAAGGGAAGGATAAGATGTCCATATGAAAAGTGCATGGCACATCATCTCTGCTCTATCCATAAAGGACAAGAAGAGGATAGAGAGGATGTGGGAGCATGGGACTGTGGGAAAGTGGTATGGAAGGCAGAACAATGATGCCCCAAAAGATGTCCACATCCTAATCACCATGGCCAATGAATATGTCATCTTCCATGGCCAAAAGGGCTTCATCAGTACCATTAAATTAAGGATTTTCAGATAGGGGAGTTATCTTGGATTTTCTGGGTAGGCTCAATATAATTACAAGGGTCCGGCCGGGCAGGGTGGCTCACACCTGTAATCCCAGCACTTTGGGAGGCCAAGGTAGGTGGATCACGAGGTCAGGAGATAGAGACCATCCTGGCCAACACGATGAAATCCCGTCTCTAATAAAACTACAAAAATTACCTGAGCATGGTGGCACGTGCCTGTAATCCCAGCTACTCAGGAGGCTGAGGCAGGAGAATCACTTGAACCAGGGAGTTGGAGGTTGCAGTGAACTGAGATCGCACCACCGCACTCTAGCCTGGTGATAGAGTGAGACTCCATCACAAAAAATAGTAATTAATAATAATAATAATTATTATTATTATAACGGTCCTAATAAGAGGGGGGTAGGAGAGTCACAGTCAGAGAAGGAGATGTAACAACAGAAGCAGAAGTTAGCATCAGAGAGAAAGATTTGAAGATGCCACACTGCTGGCCTTGGGGATGGAGGAAGGCGTCACAAGCCAAGGAAAGCAGGCAGGCTCAAGAAGCTTAAAAAGACCAGGAGACGGATTCTTCACTGGAGCCTACAGAAGGAACCAGCCTTGCCAACACCTTGACTTTAGCCCAGTGAGAATGATTTTGAGTTTCTGACCTCTGGAACTGTAAGATAATAAATGTATGGTTTTTTTTTAAGCCACTAAGTTTGTGGTGGTTTGTTACAGCAGCCACAGGAAACTCATACAAGTTGCATGTTGGGATTCATGGCAACCACATTTCTTGATTCCTGGTCCAGGCCTCTTGCTGTGACCTCTTAAAGGAGATGCAGCCAACGGATGCAGCAGGGTCATTTTTTCCACCCTAGCAGGATGGCCAATATTATTTTAAGATCAAAGGCTACGTATAAGAAAAGTAGAGGTCAGGTCAGGCGCGGTGGCTCATACCTGTAATCCCAGTACTTTGGGAGGCCAAGGTGGGTGGGTCACCTGAGGTCAGGAGTTCAAGACCAGCCTGGCCAACGTGGTGAAACCCTATCTCTACTAAAAACACAAAAAATTAGCTGGGCGTGGGGGCAGGCACCTGTAATCCCAGCTACTCAGGAGGCTGAGGCAGGAGAATTGCTTGAACCTGGGAGGCGGAGGTTGCAATGAGCTGAGATCGTGCCACTGCACTCCATCCGGGGTAACAGAGCAAGACTCCATCTCAAAAAAAAGTAAAAGGAAAGTAGAGGTCATCTTTGTAACCATCTCACAAGCAAATAATTGGGATAGACTTTACTGCCCTCTCAGATGCCAAGACCTTAAAGAGACTTTTAAGTCCCAAGGTAAGAACTACAGACACATGCACTGGGCATTCTTTGGGATGCATGTGTCACCTGGGCACTATTCAGAGCAGCCCACTTGCATGCTCACATTCTCATTCGTTGCAGGATTTTGCTCAAGCTCAGCACTAACATTTATTAAGCACTGGCTGGAAAAGTTCTTTTTTGTTTGTTTGTTTTTCTTTTTGAGGGAGTCTCGCTCTGTTGCCCAGGCTGGAGTACAGGGCGCTATCTTGGGTCACTGCAAGCTCTGCCCCCCGGGTTCATGCCATTCTCCTGCCCCAGCCTCCCGAGTAGCTGGGACTATAGGCGCCCACCACCATGCCTAGCTAATTTTTTTTATATTTTTGGTAGAGACGGGGTTTCACCGTGTTCGCCAGGATGTTCTCCATCTCCTGACCTCATGATCCGCCCACCTCAGCCTCCCAAAGTGCTGGGATTACAGGCGTGAGCCACTGCGCCCGGCCAGCTCTTCATTTTTGATCAATTTTTTTAAAAACACAACTTTTGTATTATAAGTCCCATTTCATTTTGCATTCAGCATCCTATGTTCTTATACTCCATAATATCCTTATTAAATGATACATTTGGACAACTGGCAGGACAGCAAAAACAGGCTTTCCTGCCAAAGCTGCTGCGTAGCCTAGACTTGGGGGATACTGAAAGCTCCAGCAGATTATTCACCTGTACCTTGCACAATCTGACTTCCCAGACCTTCCGGCACACTCTCTGGGCTGAGGGATGGGGGAGCAGACACAGGGCTGGGGAACCAATCATGTCTGGACAAACCCTCCTTGGATAAAATGCACCACCCCCATCTCGCCTATTCCACCACACAAGTGCCCTGGGATTCCCCCATAATAATAATGTAAAGAAAAAGCTTTAACTTACAATTCTTTCATTCTCACTGTAAGTCTTCAAAATAGCCCAGTATTGGAACTCCATTTCTTTCTGTTGAAATTTACTGTGACAACACTCAAAAACATTCATTTCAGAGGGGGTTCATGTTGCTAAAAATGGAACCAACAGTGAACTCAGGCTTTAGGAGTGACAAAACGGGTGCAGGCTGATATCAGTTCAGAAGTGAAGATCCTCTGCCTTTTCATGACACTGGTTTTAAGTGTTCAGGACTTCGCATCCTCTGAAGACATTTGCTTTTAAATAACACCCACATTGTCCCGGCCTGCCTCCCTGACAATGGGAAACCTTTGCACCGAGCTGGTTATGAATTATCAGAGGGCAGCATGTGTGAAGAGTTTTCTGAATGGCTGAAAAGCACCCTTTTTCCACATGCTGATAAGTCTCTAATAGCCGAACACATCTCCTTGATGGGCAGAAAAGAAGAACCACATCCCACAATAAAACCCAGTGGGCTCTGAGAAAAGGTGATTCTGATAGAAAATAACAGGCATGCTCTAAATTCAAATGGGGTGTAGTTGAGCAGATTTACTCCAGTCTCAGAATTAACATCACGACCAAATGAAAGGAGCCATGTCCTCAGGTCTCAAAAATCACAGATGCTCACAGCATCAGGAGCCCTTCCCTACCAGTGGTTCCTGCGTCCCTCAATACCAGAGTCCTTCCCAGGAAACATTCACTAAGGACACATTGGGAGTGAGTGCTCAGTTAGACACTGGGAGTGTAACGACGAATAAAACACTTCCTTCTCTCAAGAAACTCATAGGTAAGTGGTTACAAAGACACCAAACAAGCAAAATATCTCTTGGTGAGTGCTGGTCATAGAAGTTTCCACATGGGATCTGGCATTAGGGGAAAATGACATTGACTATGGGCATTGAAGGTGTTGGCTGGGAGGGAGGGTTACAGAAAAAAGAACTGAATAGTGGGCAGTAAGAACACAAGAGTGAAAATTAAGAATCAGAGAAGTAGTTTTCTCAGGGAGTTCAACAGGGTATTATACCCTGAAGACAGACAGTATAGGTTGGGGAAAAAAACAATTGTGGAAGACCCCAGAGTCATGGTAAGGAATCCACAGTGGATCCAGGAGGCAATCATGAGACCTGCCAGCACTCAAAGTCAGAGGAGGACACATGTGTTCGTTCACTCATTCATTCAACAAACATTTGGGGACCAAATCTTCTCCTGGCACTGCAGTAGGTGCTAGAGGTGGAAGGCCGAGCTAAAGAGACCCGCTCCCTCTATTCCCAAAGCTTGTAAATCTGTTGTGAAAACAAAAGATTATAAAAACAAGAAAAATAAACAGCCCTGAGTATTAAGGGTACATACAAGGAGTTAGGTAAATAGGGAGCCAAGGAAGCCTGCTAGTTAAGGGTCAGGAGCAATTAATTGTGTTTCAGCTGAGACCGAAGGATCTAGGCAGCCAGACAAAGAAGAGGAAGGAAGCAAGAGCAATAGAGGGTGTCAGGGAGCAGAAAGAACAGGTGGGAAGAGAAGAGCCCACAGAGGGCAATGTACGCCAGGACTTAAAGAAATCTGGCATGGCTGGGCCGAGGATGCCAGATGATGGGAGGCACGATGGTGGGGATTAGGGAATGGGCCAGAGGGGCTGACAAGGAGCAGAGTGGTGCTGTGATTTATCTCTGAGGACTCTGAAGAACGAAGGAGACCTGCAAGAAAGTGGGCTGTTGTGTTTAGTCCTGATCACAAAGGAGGAGTGGCAGAGCCAGGGCAACAGCAGTGGTGAAAGATGGGAAACAACTGACGCAGCTACAAGGCCGAGCTTAGACTCAACAGGAGGTGGCAACCAAGACACGGAGTGAATGAAGGGAGTCAAGGATTACTCCCAAGTTTAGGGTCTGAATGGCGTGGAGCTGGGAATGCTGACTGAGATGTTAGAGAAAGAAAGGTGGACTGGGAAAGAAATAAAGCAAGGAGTTGGGTTTAAGAACTAAGGGGTTAACGCACTAACAAAAACACCACCTGATGAGCGTCCTTCACCAGCGGTCACTGGGCCTTCAAAAGGTGTCTCAAGGAATGGGAATCTCATCTCTTTCCCAGATGGTGAACTCCATGCCTGACAACTGAGTCACTGGAACAGGTGTTCTTTCTTACAGGGAGACAATGCCTGCCTCCCCATAACATTTATGCATTACTCCTGCTTCCACGCTCAGGAGCAAATCACAGTAAGCCGACTCCCTCTTAGTGTCATAATTCCCCTTAATCGGGGAAGATTCTGGTCATTTTCAATTCACTTACATCAGACGTTAGAATCAGAAGCTTGTAGGTAGAATTTCGGCACCCTGCTAAGTGCACTCGACAACTTCATTTCACGCTGGAAGAAACGAAGGCCTAGCATGAAGAGCAAGTGTGCCCCAGATCACCCAGCTCCTCTGGCTGAGCTGATTTGAGATCCTGAGACAGCTGACCCCCTCTAGGGCTCTCTCAATATACCATGCTGCGGCGTGTAATCCAACTCCAAAACCCTATGCTGAGGGCATCCACATCTTGGAGGGAGTTCTTGGCTCTGCTCTCAGGAGATCCATTGAAATTAAACAGAGTCAAAAAATAAATAAACCCACATAAAGTATGAATAGTATTTCCATGAATACAGGCAGCAACTCTGCCCCTTATTTATGGCTTCACCTGCCATGAAACCAAAAACTCAAGGGTGTCAATAAATGGATTGTAACGTTGTTGTGATGTGGAATTACAAAGAAAATAATGTCTCTGCGGGCCCTTTGGGAAATGCACTGATGTCTGCGGCAACCGGCAAGGAGCTTCATGGAGGCACTCCCTTTGTGTTCTGATAAATACTCAGCCTTTCCCAGAGCCTCAGGATCTCTGGGTCAGGCAGGGTCAGATGGGTCACCTTGTGTAACTGCCCGTCTCGCTCAGCTCCCTCCCACGATACTGGACTTGTGTTTCTGCATCTCTCATGCCAGGTATTTCACTACCTCCTGGGCAGCTCATTCCAGCTCTGGTCAGCATGATCCTCATTATGAGGAGCTTGACATCTGGCTCCTTGCCACTTCCCTCCATAGGTTTGGGGCCACCAGAGCAATCCCAGCCTTTCTTTCAGGGGACAGCCCTTTGTCTGTTTGCTGAAGCTGAGCATGTACACCCTGAGCCTCTGCTTCTCCAAGGTAAACATCCTCAATTCTTCCCACCATTTCTTACATAACCAGATTTGAATGGGCACTGTCACTCACCTGGATTTTCCTAAGCGTGCTGCCTCATCTAGATTGTCCTTACAGCATAGAGTCCACAAATACAAACGCAGCAGCCCGAATGCACACTAACTGACACTCAGTAACAAAAATCTGTTGCCTTTGTCATCCTAGCTAAAATACTGTGTTAACATGCCCACATCACGCAGCCCCTACTAAATGCAGCTTGTGATTTGGTCCCAAGCGTGGGGTTCATTCTGAAGGATCATGTTGATAGATAAAGCACCTACACCCAGTCTGTCATGTTGCCTCAAAGTATTTTCATGATCTTTCCAGTTTCCCATAATCTATCTGCCAGTCTGGTGAAATTGCTCAAAGTTAGTGATCACAGTCACCCCACCGGCCACGATGGTTCTAAGCTGCCTTCAAATTGACCATAAACACATCTAAACATAAACACAGACAGTTATGAATTCTCCATAATCCAGATCAACTTCTAATCTCTTCTCTTTGGGAAACCATGCCATTTGCCTTTGGTGGCCATCCCAGTCACCCAATCTCACCCAATGTGTTTTAAGCAACTCTCCATCATCCTGTGACCAGAAATAGGCACAGGGCTTAAAGTTAACAAAAAAGTACCGGCCTCCCTCACTACCCTCCCATAACCGCAGTGACTGGTTTCAGGAGGAGTTACCACAGGCAATTCAATCAGAGGCAATATTGGGGAATTAGAAAAAGGAAAAAAATCCTCTTTCTACTGGGGTTGGTGAGGACAGGATGCAAGCCTGAAACTTCCTCTATGTAAATAAAGTCACCCTGAGAAAAACCAAGGCAGAGAAAAATAGAACAAAGGGATAGAGGGAGACCTAGCTACAAAGCCCCTGGATCCAACTCTGCCTGAAGCCTGCCCTATCTCTGAACTTACAAATCCTATTAACTATCAAATTCCCTTTTCACCAAAAATCAATTTGGGTTGGCTTTCTGCCAAAGAGTGCAAATCAAAATTCTACAACTTTCCTCACCCAGATCGTGTGACACCCTGTCAAATCCCTGACCAAAGTTTGATCGCTCACTGAGGCCCCAATCTATAGCATGGTATTACAGTTAAAAATTCAAGCTCTTGAGTCCAATCCAGGCTTCATCTTGACCGCCTCTGGGGTCATGGGCAGATCACTGAAGCTTATTTGCCTCATCTTCCCCATCTGTAAAATAGGTATATTAAATGTACCTGGCACAAAGAATCATTGTGAAGAAAGAGTGAACATATGTAAAAGTCCTTATAACAATACCTGGCCTGTAGAAACACTCAAAATAATAGTTGTTTGTACTGTCGTCATCACTGTGATGACAGAATCACAGTGTATGTCATCACTGTCATTGTTATACCATTATTATTATTACCAGCTTAGTTAGTTAAAAGTCAGTGTTCTACTTATTAAACCTATACTAGCACGGGGTACCTCTGACTTCTTTTATAAAAAGGGCTTTTCCATGATCTCTGGGAGAATGTTTCCTTACATCAAGACCAACATCAACTCCCCTTCCTCTCTCTAGTCTCTTTTCCAAAAACTTACCATCCACTGCCATGGCATAACCGGCTCTATCTACCTGCTTACCTGAAGGTTCTGACTGCTCCAGGGATGCACCTAAACGGTAGGAACAGGGACAGGGGTGTGTCACCCGGCCTCAGCACTGGGCTGAGCATCCTGAGCCCTCCCTGCTAGGCAGGCACATAGTTCCACCTTGTTTATATTCAGTCTAGCTAACTCAAGGCAAATCTCAGAAAGTGACGTGGAGATCCTAATTAAAAGGTAGCCTTGAGCTGCCAATAAGATTATGCATAAAGGAAACGTTTAAAAACACAGTTGTGACTTCCTTGAGACAGATTTTCATTTGAGATCTTCCTCCTGAAATTCAAGTGTGGAGGTAAATAAAAATAAAGTCAGCTCTTCACCACTGCCATTCCCTCTCTCTCTGAAGACTAGAAAACCATCTTTGATAGGCAAAACATTGCACTGTATTTGAAACTGCTGGCTAGAAAAATGGTAAGTCTTGCTGTTCCCACCGATTTCTGGAAAGTAGCAGGGATCATCATTTGTTTTTATTTGTTTGGGGAGAGCAAATTCTTTGCTGCCTCCCTGTGCTCGGCCTGTCATGTAACTGATCATCTTTCAACCCCAGCCCAGGCCTGACAGCTCCAAGAAACCTCTCCCACAGCACCCTGCCTTCCTCCATCACAACGCGCATCGCAATGCGCTGCGATCATTTGTTAGCCTATCTGTCTCCTCCACTATCCTGTGAATCTCCAGATGTGTTATCTCCATATTCTCAGCACCAAGTTTAGTGCAGGCATCCAATAATAACAACGACACGGCCAGGTGCAGTGGCTCACGCTTGTAATCCCAGCACTTTGGGAGGCCGAGGTGGGCAGATCACAAGGTCAAGAGATCGAGACCATCCTGGCCAACACAGTGAAACCCCATCTCTACGAAAATTACAAGAATTAGCTGGGTGTGGTGGCGGGTGCCTATGGTCCTAGCTACTCGGAAGGCTGAGGCAGGAGAATCACTTGAACCTGGGAGGCAGGGGTTGCAGTGAGCCACGATCACGCCACCGCACTCCAGCCTGGTGACAGAGCGAGACTCGGTCTCAAAAAAAAAAAAACAAAAAAACCACACAAACAAAAAACACCACCACCACCACGATGTTGAATGGGTGAATAAATGAACGAAAAGATGGACCAACTCTTGAAACATATGGCTCCATGAATAGCTCAGTAATTTCTCCAGGGCCCAACCTTTTCTCCCATTATCGACAAAGTAATTGACTTGATTTGACATTTCTGTACCCACCACCCTCCCACTGCATCAAGGCATGCCTTATTTTGCTTGTTTTTCCCTTTTTCTCCTCACACTGTTGACTGCTGCCAACTACCTGTGTGACTCTAGACAAGTCACTTCCCATGACTGGAAATACATATTCCTATTAGATGGCTTTGAGTTTCTTCTCTAGGGTTCTATGACAGCTAATGTTCCCTTTCTTCCCTCCTTCCCTCTCACTTTGGCTTCCATTCTTACCTTCGAAGCTCCCAGAAAACAGGTAAATCCAGGTGATGGCTGGGATGCAGAGAAGACTCAACGAGGCAGCCAAGAATTTCCGTCTCCCCCTGCAGATTCCCAGCATCCTCTCAGAAGTGGCAATCCCTAATCCCAGCGCCGTTTCTCTGTCCGGAGCGTGAAGTCCTCGGCCTCCCTCATAATACTCTCTGAAAGGAAGAGCAAAGAGGAAGGTCTGAGTTCTCAGCACTGGAGATGGATGTAAGTTATGGAAAAGAAATATCTCACAGATCCTGAAAGGGGTTCGACTGATCTAGGCTTCCTGCTAACCTTTCATCCCAAGAGATGATGCTGCCGTCTCGCAGTCTTCAAAACCAAGACAATAAATAAATAAGTAAATAACAAAAACTGTAAGATCTCTCTCACACACACACGCACACACACACAAACACACACACACACATACACACGCACACTTTATAATACAGGTTAACTTTGAGACCTGAACTAACATACTTAAAGGAGCATTTGGTTAGCACCTATTATGTACCATGTACAAACCATGTGCTGTGTTTCAAAAGAAGACTAAAACAGGCTGGGCACAGTGGCTCACGCCTGTAATCTCAGCACTTTGGGAGGCCGAGATGAGTGGATCACTTGAGATCAGGAGTTCAAGCCCAGCTGGCCAACATGGTGAAACCCCGTCTGTACTAAAAATACAAAAATTAGCAGGGCATGGTGGCACGCCTGCAATCCCAGCTACATGGGAGGCTGAGGCGTGAGAATAACTTGAACCTGGGAGGTGGAGGTTGCAGTGAGCTGAGATTGCGCCACTGCACTCCAGCCTGGGAGTCAGAGCGAGATTCCATCTCAAAAAAAGAAAAAGACTAGAACAGAGAATGGATTCAAAGTGTAGTCTAATGAGAGAGACCAACAGAAAAGATCTATGAGAACCCCAAGCTGAGATGTGCATGGACCACTCTGGAAGGGCAAATAAAGGTGCTGACTGCCCTGTGCGTGGTCAGGATAGCAGAACAGTTTCAGCATTCTGGGCAGAGGAGACTGAGAAAGGCACTGGTAACGACTAAAGAGCACATGCCAAGGCAAGGAGATGGGAGAGGCCACCACCTCCATCTGCATAGACTGTACCTTAATCACAGCTGAAAGCCTAAACACACTCACTAGGGACTGTCTTCATAGCTTCCACCCTCAATATGGAAGAAGAGGTCCAGAGAATCACAGAAACCATTAAAACATGCAGAGAAGGGATAAGAACAAACAGATAGCCTGGGGAGGGCATATCCTCAGACCATGGCAGAAGACTGGCCGTGATGTGTCAACGGAAGAGGGAGCACGTCAGTGCAGACAGAGTGGAGGGCCCATGATCTTTCACCTGATTATCTGACCAGGGAATCATGAAACCTACAAAGGAGTTAAAAAACCAATGGACCCTAAGACCTCATCTCTACCCACCTCCTGACATAGGCGTCACGCTGACTATAGGTGGAAAGAAAGATAAACCCACATGGTGCTTCCCTAACAGAGCGGAACTTACCCATTGCACACAGCTATAAAAAGCTTCAGATTCCCAAGGAACAGATGTCTATAAAACAACTGGCTTAGTTCTCCCCTTCCATATTCCTAAATGCATCCTTCCCTCTTGGGTAACCCTTATACCACCATGACAGTGGTCTGGTTGAACTGACTCCTTTCCCCACCAGCCTTAGCATTTCCAGAAGACAGATAACCACCTCATCAGATCCACCTTGCATTCTTTAAGACTTAGCATATTGCCTGTCAGCTGCAGGTGCCTGATAACTGTCTGTTAAATGAATACATGGAATCAGATTCTATCCAAAGGCCACCCTCTCAAGCTTCAGGAGTTTGTGTTCAGTGAGTTGCCAACAATAAACACCTAATGGAGCCGATCACAACTGTCAAGGCTGAGCCTGCTTCTGCAACCACTCTGACACAATTTTCTAAATGGAATTCTTTTGGAACAGATGAAAGACCACGGGGCTAGAGGGTGTAGACTAGAAAGTAAAACTGAAAAAAGCAAAATCCTTTTGAACAGAGAATGTTGACTTGAAAAAAAGTCCCCTCTAGGGAATGTTCAGTCTAAAGCATTGAAAACAAACCCTACGTACACATTCCACCAGTCACAGAGAATGAGAACCACCAAGACCTGTGAAGCTCTTAGGAGAAGGAAGTGCAGAAAAAGAGGGCTGTGCAGTTAGACAGGTGTGGGTTCAAGCCCAGATGCTGCACTCGACTGGCTATGACCTTGACAAGTCCCCTGTCTCTGGATAAGCTTCCTTATTCATCTATAAATTAAGATGATACCCTTTATCTTGGAGGGTTGCTTTCAGGCTCAAATGAGAGAGCCCTTGATGAAGTGCTTATCAAAGATATTTTAAGTACATTTCAGGGGCGATCCTTCCTTCCTGGAGGGCAGAAAAGCAGCCTTAATTGGTTTGCTTGTTTTTTTTTTTTTTTTTTTTTTTTTGGAGACAGAGACTTGCTCTGTCGCCAGGCTAGAGTACAGTGATGCGATCTCGGCTCCCTGCAACCTCCGCCTCCCATGTTCAAGGGATTCTCCTGCCTCAGCCTCCCGAATAGCTGGGATTACAGGCACACGCCACCACATCCAGCTAGTTTTTGTATTTTCAGTAGAGATGGGGTTTCACCATCTTGGCCAAGATGGTCTCAATCTCTCGACCTTGTGATCCACCCACCTCGGCCTCCCAAAGTGCTGGGATTACAGGCGTGAGCCACTGCACCTGACCCTTAATGAGGTTTTTCTCTCTCTCCATTCCCACACTTCCCCCACAGGATTGAGTAGAAAACAGATCCCAACAAATAGGTATTGCCCAATATGCCAGATAGGTGATTTAAACCTGAAGGATCCACCTACTCAATTCTCCTTCGAGAGTTACCATTCTCCCTAGGGATCTGTGAGGGGCTGGTTCAGGACCCCCCATAGATACCAAAATCCACAGATGGCTCAAGTCCCTCATATAAATGGGCATAGTATTTCCATATAACCTACACCTATCCTCCTATATACTTTACTCTAAATCATCTCTAGATTACTTATAATACCTAATGCAGGCCGGGCATTACAGGTGGCTCGTGCCTGTAATCCCAGCACTTTGGGAGGCCGAGGTGGGTGGATCACCTGAGGTCAGGAGTTTGAGACCAGCCTGGCCAACATGACGAAATGCTGTCTCTACTAAAAATACAAGAATTAGCCGGGTGTGGTGGCATGCACCTGTAATCCCAGCTACTTGGGACACTGAGGCAGGAGAATCATTTGAACCCGGAGGTGGAGGTTACAGTGAGCCTAGATTGTGCCACTGCCCTCCAGCCTGGGCAACAGAGCAAGACTACATCTCAAAATGGTAATAATAATAATAAATTTTTTAAAAACTTAACCAAAAAATACCGAAGGCAATGTGAATGCTACATAAATAATTATACTGTATTGTTTAGAGAATGACAAAAAAGTCTGCACATGTTCAGTACAGTTTCCGTTTTTTTTCCTGAAGACTTTCAATCACAGTTGGTTGAATCTGTGAATGTGGAACCCTCAGATACGAAGGGCTGACTGTATCACAACATTAAAATCACAATTTTTGTTTTCACAGTTTACTTACAGCAATAAGTCAAGGCAACTAGCAGTAAGTAGCACTTATATGTCAAGCACTTTTCTATATTTTTTCACATATAACTGCTTATGTAATTCTCAAAATAACCTATGAGATAAACACTATTTCCAGTCCCCACTGTACGGATGAGAAAATTAAGGCCTAGAGAGATTAATTAACTGGCCAAGGATTATACACTACTAGTAAGAGGCAAAAACACCTCAGGCTCTGCTCTCCCTCAGCAATTGATCCTAAGAACTCTTGCCAGAGGGTGTTTTTCCTTTTACTTTAACCTAAATCCTTCATATTGAATATTATGATTATTTCTTTCCCAGGGTCAAATATATCATAACTGTTAACTCTCATTCCAGAAAAAATAGAAAGACATCAAAAAGCTATAGACAAGGGCTGGGTGCAGTGCCTCACACCTGTAATCCCAGCACTTTGGCAGGCTGAGGCGGGCAGATCACCTGAGGTCAGGAGTTCGAAACCTGCCTGACTAACATAGTGAAACCCGGTCTCTACTAAAAATACAAAAAATTAGCTGGGCATGGTGGTGGGCGCCTGTAATCCCAGCTACTTGGGAGGCTGAGGCAGGACAATCATTTGAACTCGGGAGGCAGAGGTTGCAGTGAGCCAAGATCATGCCATTGCACTCCAGCCTAGGCAACAAGAGCAAAACTCCATCTCAAAAAAAAAAAAAAAAAAGCTATAGACAAATTTAAACTTTTAAAGGAAGGGAGGAGGATAGGAACTGAACTCATTTGGCATTAATAATATTCAAATAACACTGGGGGAAAAAACTCTTTAATAGAATACTTTCCTCTTTTCCTCTCTCCATCTGCAGAAGTTAATATCAACACATACAATTTGTACAAAGTTTTAAAACAGAATTTATGGTGGTTTCCCTTTTATGATAACACGGCCATCTGAAATTAAACCCAGCAGGTAAAAAGTATTCCTTCATGAATTTCACTTTTAAATGACACCTGTGTACTAAAAACACATTTTTAAGAAAAATCTCAATCTATATCAGAAGTTACTCCAGGAAGTCAACACAGAAATCAACACAAGAAGAATGGAAGGAAGAAACAGGAGGTGGGCTGGAAATTACATCACAAACATGTGCAAATGTTGGCAAACTAACTGGGAAAACCAGCCTCTAACCTGCTCTCTCCCTACTGCTCCCTGGTGTGAGGGAGGCCTCCCCACCTGTTAACCCAGGTGTCTAAGAGTCATCCCTAAATACCTCTCCCTCAACTCCAAGATCCAACTCTTCGGCCAAGCTGGTCAACTCCTCTTCCTAAACATGTACTCCATCTGTCGTCTCCCATCTGTCTTAACCAATGAAATTTACATTTATGAAGAACACTGTATGAACCCAAAAAAATCACCATGATCTGTTTGTTTTTGTTTTTGTTTGAGACAGGGTTTCGCTCTTGTGGCACCGGCTGGAGTGCAATGCCGTGATCTTGGCTCACTGCAACCTTCACCTCCTGGGTTCATGCATTCTCCTGCCTTAGCCTCCTGAATAGCTGGGATTACAGGCGCCAGGCACCACGTCCACCTATTTTTTGTATTTTTAGTAGAGAGAGGGTTTCACCATGTTAGCCAGGCTGGTCTCAAACTCCTGACCTCAGGTGATCCACCTGCCTCGGCCTCCCAAAGTGCTGGGATTACAAGCATGAGCCACCATGCCTGGCTGATCTGTTAAGCTACAAACACAGGATTCAAAGCTAAATGTATTATATAATGTGATCACAAGTATCCTTCAGTCCAAAGCAATAAATTTTATATATGTGTACAAATACCTATATACCTATATGAGAAAAAAAGGCTTAAATGTTGTAAATTATCTTTTGGTATAGAATATGACTAATTTCAACATATTTATATATATATATATATATATATATATATATACTTCCTGAAATTTTATACAAGGAGCCTGCATTGCTTTTACAATTTAAAAGTTATTTAAAAATTGACCAGGCACAGTGGCTCACACCTGTAATCTCAGCACTTTGGGAGGCCGAGGCAGGTGGATCACCTGACAGCAGGCATTCAAGACCAGCTCGGGCAACATGGTGAAATCCTGTCTCTACTAAAAAATAAAAATAAAAATAAATCAGCTGGACGTGGTGGTGCATGCCTGTAATCCCAGCTACTGGAGAGGCTGAGGCAGGAGAATTGCTTGAACCGGGGAGGCGGAGGTTACAATCAGCTGAGATCTCGCCACTGCACTCCAGCCTGGGCGACAGAGCGAGACTCCATTTCATAAATAAATGTTATTTAAAAGTTTTTATCTCTATGTCTTAATTATATTGCTTGCAATTCAAAATACCTCAGCACAGACAGTATAAAATATATATGCATACATATGCGTGTATATATATGTATATATATAAGCTTTAATATATACACACATATATATATAAGCTTTAATTTACAAGCTCAGTGCAGTGAGTTAACATCTCTTGTGTCCTAATTGGGAATACACCCTCCAGGGGTGGCTGGTTACCATTTGAGAGACTCCAGTCAGAAGCCTACATTCCAAGCGTGTGCTCCAGCTATCTCTCATCAGCACCAGAGGCTGTCTTTTAATTAGCATCATGGATGTTAGAAATAATTTTTCTTGGGTGTTCAAGATGTGTGGATTGTCTAGAAACACTGCACATGAAGAAGGAATAAAAATCTAAGAAAAAATATACACACACATACACACAAACACACATATATATGGGGAACAAAATGGCTCAAACCCTTCAGAATTGCTTAGGATCCCAAACTGATCCTAGGTGCATGTAACAGTGGGAGGATTTGGACCACTGATTCTAACTAGAAGATTGCCTGAATCCTGCCACTCACACATTGTCACTCGTCTTCGGTGAACCTTTCTTACAAGGTGCTGTCTCAGCACCTAAAAGAGAAAGAGCTGGACATCACCGAGGTTTTGTTACAAAACAGGTCCTATAGGCCGGGCGTGGTGGCTGACGCCTGTAATCCCAACACTTTGGGAGGCTGAGGCGGGCGAATCATGAGGTCAGGAGATGGAGACCATCCTGGCTAACACGGTGAAACCCCATCCCTACCAAAAATACAAAAACTTAGCTGGGCGTGGTGGCAGATGCCTGTAGTCCCAGCTACTCAGGAGGCTGAGGAAAGAGAATGGCGTGAACCCAGGAGGCGGAGCTTGCAGTGAGCGGAGATTGTGCCGCTGCACTACAGCCTGGGCGACAAAGCGAGACTCTGTCCCACTCCAAAAAAAAAAACCAGGTCCTACGGCAGATGGATCACTGAAAGATGTTAGCTTTATTATCATTATTTGTATTACTGTCATTATTATTTTCCTACTGCACACATTTACCCAAGCCACACTCCCATGCACGCGTGCGCGCATGCACACACGCGCACACACACACACACACACACACACACACACACACACACACACACACACACACACACACACACACACACACACACACTCTCCCGCCCTGCCTACTGTATCCTAGATGTCTTTCCTCCTCTCTGGGACCTCAGTAGAATCAAGTCTTCACTGCTTCTATAGGACTGCTCTGTCAAGTCTAGTCCCGAAGGCTCTCCCTTTTTGCTTCTCAACTCCAGCAGGAGTCAGCAGCACACTCCTAATCACTTAATTATCTTCTAATCATTTCCTGTGCATTATTTGATCTCTCTTCATTGGACTAAAACCCCTTCTGGGCAAAGGATCTAGGTCTTCCAGGGTTAGTTTTAAGCCTCTCCCTGAGACCAGCATCTAAGACCAAGGAATGTTTACACTAACCCACCTCTACTCAAAGGGTGGTCCTTGAACCAACAGCCATCAGCATCAGCTGATCTTCTCAGATATGCAGAATCTCAGGCCTCACCCTAGCCCCACTGAATCAGAACTGGCATTTTAACAAGATCTCAGGTGATTTCATATATACACGAATGTTTGAGAAGCCTGTACTAAAACACTTAGTAAATAACTGGTTAATAAACAGAGCTGGCCGCCCCTTCTCCTCTCCGGTCCTCACTTCACCAGGGCAGGAATCCGCCAGTGCAGCAGGGCAAACTGTTCACATCCTAGACTTCCTTGATTGCAAATTTGTTACAACAGCTTTCTGAGAGATGAAAGCCGAGTTTCTCAACATGTGCCTTTTTCTAACTAAACAAAAACATCTACGGACTAGGGTTGGCTCTGATGATGTGCCCGACTTTTCATCAAAAACTTCCCCCACAAGTGAATACTGACTGAACAGCACCAGCACCACCCACTTCATTACACCCACTTTACCAAAGGGAAAACTGAGGCTAAGAGAGGCTAAAGACACTGACTTAGTGGTTAGCAATCCTGGCAGGCAAATTCTCGTATTGTTTCCTTTACGGTCTATCTCCCCTATCAGACCATCAGTGTCACAAGGGCATGGACTTGTCCATTTTGCCCACTGCTGCCTTGTTCATTACTAGCACAGTATCTAGCATATAGAAAAGAAGCTAATCAATAAATATGTATTGAATGGATCAATGACTGTCTCCATCATGGCAGCAGTCTCCCTGGATATTATCATACAAACTACTCCAATCACACGATACCCCTCAGCCCGCCCTTCCCCTCCAAGCCCATCTATGGAATGCTGTAGAACTTACACTATGAGATCAGAAAACTCTTTATGTTCAACCTCCTTCCTCTCACGTCATTCTGCCTCTTGCTTTTATGTGAAAGTGGAGCTGTCCCCTAAATCACTGCTTCCTCTAAAAGAAAGATCTGTTCCCCTCTTGCAATGCATGTACCCAACTAAGGGACAAGAAATGGGCCTCTGTCCTTCTGGCTTCCAGCTGTCTCTCCTGGATCCTCCTGCCACTCTCTCTAATGAAGACCCCTGTTCCACTGTGGCTCGCCATCGTCCTCCCTGTCCTTGGCAACTACTGGTCACAGCTCTCATGCTTTTTTTTAAGCCAACAGGTTATAGTAATTTACTTCACATAAGAACAGCGCATTTCAGGCCTACGATTTCCATTTAATATCAACAAAAATAATCTGTATGGAAAACCCAAAAGCAATCATAGAACATAATATGCAAAGTGTGCAAATGTAATTTAAAATGCAAGTTATTCTATAGCATTAGCAAGGTAGAACGTCATAGATATTAAGGAATCCATCTCATTGTAGCTAATAATCTTTTTGCATGTATAGCCCATGCAAATGTACAAATTACAACTTAGTGTTGATGTTAAAATGTGTAACACATCCTCAGATCATTTGTTTGAAGATACTAAAATAATGTCATGTTTATATTTCATTATTTATGAAAGTCATCAGCTCATTTCTAAAGCTTCATAAAGCATTGCACTGATAACGTATGTGTAGCCAGGAGAAACTGTTCCCTGAACTTAAAAGGTGAAAGACATGCCAGGTGCAGTGGCTCATGCCTATAATCCCAACATTTGAGAAGGCAAAGGGGGAAGAATTGCTTGAGGCCAGGAGTTCAAGACCAGCCTGGGCAACATAGAGAGACCTACCGTCTCTAAAAAAATGTAAAGACTTTAGCTGGGCATGGTGGCATCTGCCTGTAGTCACAGCTACTCCGGAGGCTGAGGGAGGATGATCACTTGAGCAAAGGGTTTGAGGCTGCAGTGAACTAAAAATCACACCACTGCACTCCAGCCTGGGCAACAGAGTAAGACCCTATCTCTAAAAAATAGAAAATAAAAAAGCAAAAAAGGTGAAAGGCAATATACTATATTGCTACTGCAGATTAAAAAAAAAAATTATATGTGTATGTGTGTGCATGTATGTGTGTACATACAATCCCCCATATCACACACAAGAAACCACCCATAATCCAAACCGGAGGTCATTTACTCCTCCCATTCTTGATAACTGTAATCTCCGCATGACCATTCTCACATTCTTCCTCCTCTCCACTCACTTCCATGATGAAAATGCCCATCCAAAATATCTGCCACTTCACATGAACGAGGTTCACATTCTAGGTCTTGTCATCACCCAAAGCAGCACAACCTGCATGGTTTCAAATGTCAATATCCCCCACAGTCTCCCACAATCCCCCACAATCCCGTTGCCAGCCCTCCAAGGCTACAATTGCACAGATTCTTTACTGTCATCATGATCCCCAATCCACTGCCCTTCTTTATCATACTCTCTATCCAGGTCTAGTTTTTTTTTGTTTTTTTGTTTTTTTTTTGTATTCTCTCTTGTTCAGCGTAGATGCTGCCATGGTTCGTTAATCCCCTTCTGTAAGTACTCGCCCCTCCCTTGGCCCTTTTTGTTTCAGATTGCAGTAGCCTGGGAAAATCCAACGCTTCAGATGAACGCAACCCTCCTTGCTCTTCACAGCTTTATGTGTGAAGCCAAATGGGGTAGGAAATCACACTCTCAGGCTGGCAGATATGTTTCAGTTAATCATTTCTGATTTCAAATGGGCAGTCAACTGCTCAGAAATGCTACTGCCTTTCTCTAGTAAACTCACTTCTCCAACCTCTGAGATACTTATTTCATACATTTTTTTCCTCAAACCTCTTCCTTCCTGAATGATAAATTTTAGGGGTATTCCAGGATTCAATGTGGGATCCACACTTTCTTTTTCTCCCTAGGTGAAAACCCCCATGCCAACAGCTTGCAAAACAATCTCCCGGCCGATGACTCCCATATTCCTCCCTGTAGCTCTGGCCTCTCTTCTTAGCTCCAGGTCCATGTGTACAATGACCTTCTTCCTATATACCCACTGGATAAATCCACATGCATCTCAGACCTCAACTCCTGATTTCCTCCTCCAAACCTGCTCCAGAAAGGGCAGCATCATTTACTCCATTGCTGAAGCCACATATATGGGAGCCATTCTCAATTCCTCACTCAAACAACTCATCTTGGGCAATCCACGCATTCTCCAATTCAGGCAAATTTCTGCTATTCCACGCCTCGCATACATCGTCCTCTCTCCATTCCACCTGCCACTATACGAATCGAAGCTACCATCACCCCATGCCCGTGGCTTCTGCATTAGCAGCCTCATTCAAACTCCACTTGAAATTACTCAGTGTTGGCCAGGCGCGGTGGCTCACGCCTGTAATCCCAGCACTTTGGGAGGCCAAGGCGGGTGGATCACGAGGTCAGGAGATCGAGACCATCCTGGCTAACATGGTGAAACCCCGTCTCTACTAAAAATACAAAAAATTAGCCAGGTGTGGTGGCAGGCACCTGTAGTCCCAGCTGCTCGGGAAGCTGAGGCAGGAGAATGGTGTGAATGCAGGAGGCAGAGCCTGTAGTGAGCTGAGATCACGCCACTATACTCCAGCCTGGGCAACACAGCGAGACTCTGTCTCAAAAAGAAAAAAAAAAAAAAAAAAAGAGGAAATTACTCAGTGTTTCTTATTAACTCTTAAATCCAAACTCTTTGCTCCACCTAGAAGCACCTGGCTTGACCTCGATCTCTCCGACCTCATCTCTGTCCACTCTCTCTGCTCTACTCCAGCCACACTGACCCCTTCACTTCTGGAATATGCCTCAGGGTCTTTGCAAGTGTGCTCTCTGTGCCTGAAATCCTTATGTTGGGCTCTTTGCTGGACTGCATCCTTATCCGTCTAGACTGGATCTTGAATGCTGTCAACTCAGAGAACTCTTCCCAGATAATCCTATGCCTCAGTAGCCCCCTCCCAGGCTTTGTCTATCATCATGCTGCGGTCGTTTCCTTCATAGTACTCATCAAATTTCTAAATTAAACAATTATTTGATTGATTACTTGCTTAATCGCTGCTGCGCCCACTAGATTTTAATCTCTACTTGGGCATAAACCATGACTACTTTATATTCAAGGTATATCGAGACACATGGGAAGCATTCAGTGAGTATCTGCTGAATGAATGAATGAATGAATGAATGAATGAATGAATGAATGAACGAATGTGCCATCATCAGGCGGCCTGCAGTCACTCTCGTACTGCTCCAATAAACCCTTTTAAAACAAAAGTCCAGCAACTAGCTGTCTGACTGTACAACATCTGTAACATGAGAAATGGGATCCACACAGCATCCCACACAGGTCCCTGAGGCAATGGGGTACTGCCCCTCAGACACCCTCTCGTACATGTGAGGTCATTTGCAAAGTTCACTTTGGTAACTTTCTCTCCTTCTCCCTGCTGCATGGGAATGACCACACAGGAAGCAACTGGTGCCTCCCTCCGGGTCTGGGGCCACGCGAGCATCTCTGTAGAATTTCCTCCCTGAAGGTGATCCTCTGGCCTGTCAAACTGGCACTTCCTAATGGCACTTGGCCTTGGAGGCACTATTAAAAATCCATCATGTGAACTCTAATTTAAAAGCCACATACAATATGCTCTCAAACAAACATTGAAAACTTCGAGTTCACTATGTTGAAAGGACCACAAGGGTCCACTCCTGCCAACTCAGTTTGTCTTGATCCTGCTGTGAAGTCAAATTCTCTGGCTGCAGATAAACATGTACATTTGCCTTCGGAACCACTGGGGTGTCACAGATCAGGGCAGTGGCCCCCCTGAGGCATCCAACACAGTCCTCAACCACCCATTTTCATACAGCTCTGCAGTCAAGACACATTAGTTGTCATCTGAATTGTGCCCATCTTGTCTCTGTTATATAACAAGCAAACTCCAAGGCACAGTCTGCATTTCACATGGGCCTCACAGCATTTACAAAGCTCTGGGAGTCAGGAAACCTGGCCTCAAGCATCAGCTCTGCAGATACAAGCTGCAGGAGCCTGGCAACTGATTCGTTATCCTGGAGCCTCCCATCATTTTTCTGGGAAAGCCCATGGCAATATCAGGCACTCATCGTTGTTGCAAGGATTGCAAGAGATCAAATGAAATCCAAAATACGATTATCAAACAATATGAGAAGCTATGTAGTATTAATAGGACTAAAATAAATTGATTGACTATAGCTGTTCAACCAATCAAAATCTAAGGACAGTACAGACGCTAGTGTTTGCTTGCTCTGATAACCACAAATCAGGTGTGAGGTGGGGAAGATGTGCTCTGATTCTGCCTCAAGGCTGTGTATCTTGGAAAAGGAAGAACTATTGAAAAAGGAAAGAATACTCTTACATCTACCAGAAGGGCGGGTGGGGGGGGAATGGAAAAAAAACTCCTCCAAACACATTATTCAATATGCTACTGCTCTTCTTGAAGGGACCATAACCATTTTTCAAAAGAGATTACCCCTGTGAAACAAATTATGTCTCAAAATTTAGCACCAGGAAATGATTCTCTCATGAAGAATCAATAGCCTTCCTTGGATAAGACAATGGCCACTCTTACAAAACTTACCTTATTCTCCATAGTTGACTTAAAAAAGGGGTTAAAAAAAATAGGAGACATTAATCTTTTTTTTTTTTTCTTTCTTTTTTTGAGATGGAGTCTTGCTCTGTCGCCCAGGCTGGAGTGCAGTGGCATGATCTCGGTTCACTGAAAGCTCCACCTCCCGGGTTCAGGCAATTCTCCTGACTCAGCCTCCGGAGTAGCTGGGATTACAGGCGCGTGCCACCACACCCGGCTAATTTTTGTATTTTTAGTAGAGATGGGGTTTCACCATGTTGGCCAGGCTGGTCTTGAACTCCTGACCTCAGGTGATCCGTCCCCCTCAGCCTCCCAAAGTGCTCGGATTACAGGTGTCAGCCACCATGCCCAGCCAGACGTTAATATTTTATTTAACCTAGTATACTTAATATATTAGCATGTTAACATGTAATCAATATAAAGCATTACTAATGAGACGATTTAGTTCTTTTTCTCATCTCGGTCTTCAAATACAGAGTGCATCTTATCATCGACAGCACATCTCAGTTTGAAGCAGCCATGTTTCAAGTGCTTAAGAGCCACATGGGCTAATGGCCACGGTGCTGGACTGTGCAGGTTTCAGTATTTTCTAAACCTTTACATCAGACTGAGAATGGAGTTGAGGCAGAGAGCCCAGGAAGCTTTGCCGTAATACAGGCTGGATAAATAGCAGCAGGAGTTAGTGGCAGCAGAACTATAGAGAACCGGATTTAACTGGATGTGACAGTGCTTAGGAAAGAAGAACACATTTATTGGGCAACTAGGATACCCAGGTACCATACTGACACCTTCACATGGCCTTAATTCACTCAGCTTTTACAATCCATCTGTGAGACTCCACTTAACAGAGAAGGGCACTGAGGTTCAAAGAGGTTAAGTGGCTTAGGTCCCACAGCTGTAAGAGAGGCACTGGAAATAACCCCAAGATTTCCGGCTTCAAATTGAATGTGCTTCTCTCAATATGGTAGCAAAGGCCTCCAAAATCGGATCCCTGTCGACCTCACCTTTCCAGCTTCATACCCTGGCATGGTCCAAACCACACCTTCTAATCCAGGAACACCACATGGGCAAAGCTGCTATGTGGCCTCACACTTCTCTGCCTTTCCACCTGCTGCCTCTTTTAACTGCTAGACTTTCCCACATCAACTCTGCTTTTCCCCATGGGGAGACTCTAAGTCAGTGGTTCTCAATAGGGGGTAATTTACCCCCAGGGGACATTTGGCAATGTGGAGACAATTTTGATTATTAAGACTGGGGAGTTGGCCGGGCGCAGTGGCTCATGCCTGTAATCCCAGCACTTTGGAAGGCTGAGGTGGGCAGAACACCTGAGATCAGGAGTTCGAGACCAGCCTGGCCAACACGGTGAAACCCCATCTCTACTAAAAAATACAAAAATTAGCTGGTATGGTGGCACGTGCCTGTAATCCCAGCTACTCGGGAGGCTGAGGCAGGAGAGTCACTTGAACTCGGGAGGCGGAGGTTGCAAGGAGCCGAGATCGCGCCACTGCACTCCAGCCTGGGCGACAGAACAAGTCGCTGTCTTAAAAAAAAAAAAAAAAAAAAAGACTCGGGAGGGTGGGATGCTACCAGCATCGGGTGGGTCAAGGTCAGGAATGCTAATGAACATCTTACAAGGCACAGGACAGTCCCACAACAAAGAAGGATTATGCCCCAAATGACAATAAGGCTGAGACTGAGAAACCCTGGCTTAAGGCAAGCACTTCTTCAGAGAGGACCTTTCCCTCACTGAAAGGTTCCAAGGATGTTTCAACCAAGCACATGCACAAAAGATGACCTGCAAATTCACTGTGGTCATCTTTATCTTTTCCTCCAGAGTCATCTCCCTTGGCTTGGGGAAGTGAAGTGCATTGATCTGCATCCCAACGAGTTTTCTTAATTTCCACCCTTTGTATTGTTCCACACAATCTGGATTGTGCTTTAAAAGGGCAGGAACTCAAGTTTAATAGAGCCACAGGCAGGCAGGTGGTGTGGACATTACTTCTAGCATAGAGATCTCTCTGGGGTGATACAGGTACAGAAGCAAATGGGAGGAAAGAATCGAGAGTAATCAAAATTTTCCACTTACAATATTAACCTCTTTCAACAATGCATTGCCAAAGAGATCTTTAATGCAAATTTATCTTTCCTGAGGATACACATTCTTCCCGGGGTCAGACTACAGCTTCAGGAAGGCTGATTTTTATGTTTTTCTTCCGAATGTTAAATCAGCCCTTAATCACATCCATGAGACTACCTATGAAGCCCTGCCTTGGAGTATTTCGATCTTTGTTCTGATTTTCATTCTGGAAACAGACGACGTAAGCAGGCAGGCCTCACATTTTCATTCTGCTTAAGCAAATACACATAAGCGTTTCACAAGGACCAATACTGGGAAATGCACTTCGGCATTCCTTAGTGTTGAAGGGTCCTGACTTGTCTAACGTGCAGTGTATTGTTCCTCGAAGTTCCAAGGCTTAGGGAGATTTCACACAAATATCTCTGGTGCCAAATGATAGACGGAAGACAGCTATTGCTTTACCTTTTCTCCACCCTTTGCCATTCACTACAGTCCACAAGGCACCTACTGACTGGGGTACATGCTAGGCCAGGTCCAGGGCTGGAGAATGGGGATGCAGAGATGGACAGGACATGGGCCCCTGCTCTTGAGGGGCCTCAAGAGAGTGTACAGGACAGTCAGGCAGACACAAACACCACAAACATGAACATAAGTCGGGAGCCAGGGACACATGATTCTCACGAAAAAATGAGCTGAGCCAGAAGATGGCACAATTTCAAAAGAGTGAGAAGGAGAGAGAAGTCATTCCTGGCAGAAAGAACCATTAGAAAAAATGAAAGGCTGGAACCACACAGTGTGGCAACCAACCACTCCTTCCAGAAGAAAAGGTACAGAGAACACTCAGATAATGGGACTGGGACAGGACTTGAATGCTCAGTGAAGGAGAATTTGAACTTCCTTCCACAGCCCCTAGGGAGCCACTCGAGACTTCCGAGCAGGAATGATGGGATCTGTGCTTAAGACAATCAATGGCCAGGCGTCGTGGCTCACACCTGTAATTCCAGCACTTCGGGAGGCTGAGATTGGATGATCCCTTGAGCCTAGGAGTTCAAGCCCAGCCTGGGCTACAACATGAGACCTCATCTCTACATAAAAAGCATTTTTTAAATTAGCCAGGTGTGGTGCCACATGCCTGCAGTCCCAGCTACTTGAGAGGCCAAGGTGGAAGGATCTCTTGAGCCCAAGAGGTCAAGGCTGCAGTGAGCCATGATGGTACCACTGCACTCCAGTCTGGACAACAGAGAGGGAGGGAGGGGGAGGGGGAGGGGAAGGGGAAGGGGAAGGGAAGGCAGGCGAAGGGAAGGCAGGTGAAGGGAGGGAGGAAGGAAGGACTAATGACCTTGAAGCCGAGCACAAGAAGGCCTTGTTTAGGTGGAGGCCCAAAGGCCAATGTGAAACTTTCTTCTGAGATGCCCTGCTGGGGGCCCTCCCAACAGTCATGCCCCTGTTTTGAGGGGCTTTCCTTGTTAACACATTGCAGATTCAGTCACATAGGGTAACACCATGCTGAGGAGTGGGGCCTCTAGCTGCAGGGGATAAACCATGACTGGTCTCATGCTTTAGAGCAACATCTCCTTTGCCCGGAATTGGTTCAGGGATGGCCTGTGACACAGTTCTAGTTATGAGGTGCAATGAAAGGAGAAGTCATCAAAGTGTCACCAAAGCCACTACAGGAGGAAGGGAGTCAGGAAAGAAATTCTTTTAGACAGATGGAAACATGAGTTGCCTCAGGTCATAGAAAAAGTCTCTATAAGGATAAAGCACAGGGACTCTTGATTCCAAGAACCTTGAATTGTACCGTGTGATGGTTTCCAACAGTAATGCCCTTTAACCCTTGTTTCAAGGTACCCCCTGATTTGAGCCACATAAATATCCTTGTAGTGAGATGGGCTTTTTCTTTTTATTGCAGCGAAATACACATAACATAAAATTAACCACTTTAACAAGTACAATTCATGGCATTTAGTACATTCACGATGTTGAGCAACCACTCCTTTATCTAACTCTAAAACATTTCCATCAATCTGAAAAAAAACCAGTCACCTCCCATTTTCCCTTACTCCTCGTCCCTGGCAACCAACGTCTGCTTTCTGCCTCTATAGAGTTAGCAGCTCTGTATATTCCATGTACGTGGGATCATTCAACATATGGCCTTTTGTGTCTGGTTCCTCTCACTCAGCACCATGTGCCCAAGGTTTATCCGTGTTGTAGCGCATGTCAGCACAGCATCCTTTTTTTTTTTTTTGAGAAAGAGTCTCGCTCTGTCGCCCAGACTGGAGTGCAGTGGTGCAATCTCGGCTCACTGCACCCTCCGCCTCCTGAGTTCAAGCAATTCTCCTGCCTCAGCCTCCCCAGTAGCTGGGATTACAGGCACCTGCCACCACGCCCAGCTGATTTTTGTATTTTTAGTAGAGATGGGGTTTCCCCATGTTGGCCAGGCTGGTCTCGAACTCTCAACCTCAGGTGATCCACCCACCTTGGCCTCCCAAAGTGCTGGGATTACCAGCGTGAGCCACCGCACCCGGCCTAGCATCCTGTTTTACAGCTGATTAATAGTCCATTGCATGGATAGGCCACATTTTGTTTATCCATTCATCAGGTGATGCTATGTTTGGTATGCTTTTACTTTGGGCCACCATGAATAGTTTTGCACAAACATTTGTGTGTAAGTACTTGTTTGAGAAGAATGCCTTTTCTTAAGGTTATCTAAATCTCTTCGCTCTGCATACATGGGATTTATCTTTGTTATTATTAATGATTCTAAATTTCTAGAACCTAGCACATAAGGAGCTCAAGGAATGGTGGTTATTTCATTATATATGTCTGGCTCTATGGTGGGTGCTTAATCCACCCCAAACTCCTAATATTTGTCTATCATTATTCCACCCATTATTGTACACATCAGACAACCACAGCTCAGGGTAGGTTAAATAATATAACATACATTACACACAATAGTATGGAGCGGAACCAGGAAGTACCTAGCTTGTAATTTGGCACCCAGCAGCTCTACAGTGAGAAGTAATCAAGTTCCTAGTGACAATTTGATCATTTTAAAACAAAAGGCCAGGCATGGTAGCTCATGCCTGTAATCTCAGGACTCTGGGAGGCGGAGGTGGGTGGATCACCAGCAGTCAAGAGTTGGAGACCAGCCTGTCCAACATAGTGATACCCCATCTCTACTAAAAATACAAAAATAGCCAGATGTGGAGGTGTGGTGGCATGTGCCGTAATCCCAGTTACTTGGGAGGCTGAGGCAGCAGAATCACTTGAACCCGGGAGGCGGAGGTTGCAGTGAGCCAAGATCGCGTGACTGCACTCTGGCCTAGGCAACAAGAGCAAAACTCTGTCTCAAAAAAAATTAAATTAAAAAAAAAAAAAAGAACTAGGGGGTGGTAAGAAGGTACAGTCTACTGTATCTTCCTCTCCTAATTCTACTTTCAGGGTATAGAATGCTCACTGGGCTATTGTATCAGTTTGCCAGGGCTGCTATAACAACAGTGCTACAAATTGGGTGGCTTAAAACAGCAGCAATTTGTCTCACAGTTCTGTGGGCTAGAAGTTCAAGATCATGGTGTGAACAGGGCATGCTCACTCTCAAGGCGCTGGGGAAAGATCTGTTCCAGGCCTCTCTCCTAGCTCCTGGTAGGACCTTAGCTTGTGGCAACACAACTCCAACCTTCACGCGACATTCTGCCTGTGTGCACATCTGTGTCCAAACTTCCCCTGTTACAAGGACACTGGTTATAATGGATTAAGGACCCAAGTGGCTCCAGTATGACCTCAACTAATTTCATCTGCAACAACCCAATTTCCACATAAGGTCACATTCTGAGGCACTGAGGGTTGGAACTTCAACATATGAATTCTGGAGAGAGAATTCAACCCATAACAGTTACCTGCACCATCGAGTAAAAGACATGAGTAAACCACTGTGAGACAGAGTCAAAAAGAGGCATTTCAGTTCCACGGGGTCAGTGATACCCAGTCCCCAGCAGCCCCTGTCGAAGAGCAGCGGGGCTGACTCCAGGCAACTGGAGGATGGACAGCACGGCCTTGACAGCTGCCACAGGCCTCAACATTCTGAATGGTGTGAAAGAAGCAGCATGAAGCCAAGCTTTAGGAAATCTCAGTCAGCAACTGACTCTGACCCTGATGAACACAGCCTCTCTGAATTTCAGCATCCAAATTAAAATAACTGTGGGTTCAATAACTGATCTCTAACATCTAACACACAACATCTGCTTATCCATTCCAAAATCCATCAGGAGACATAAATCCCTCCTCTGCAGCAGTGCAAAACTATTTAGGGCTTAGAACAATTTCTTGCTTTCCTTGCTGCAGCTAAGAACTTTTTAGCTAATGTTCTTGCAACCTTCAAAGTTACAGAGTAAGTCTCAGGCATCCCGGCCTCAATACAAAATCAAATTGTTCAAATATATCTCACTCACACAACACATCAGACAGATGTAGCACACAGAGTAAACACTCTGGTTAATAAGTGCTAGGTCATTAGTTGTGGGGCTGTCAGTAGAACCCAATAACTGTGATAGCACACAAAGCCGCCCCCGTCTTAGAAGTCAAGCTAAATGCTTTCCATTTTTATCACCCAATTCATAACCTTGTTGTCTGGCTTTAAGAATCAATAGCTTGGTGGTTTTGGTATCCAATAAATTTGTCTTAGTTTGGACGTTTTTCATTTCCCATGCCACTTGAAGAGAGCAAGGTACAGTAAATTGCTCTTCTCACAGCATTTGTTTTTCCAAATCTATAATTTCACACTGACGGCCAGGTGCAGTGGCTCACGCCTGTAATCCCAGCACTTTGGGAGGCCAAGATGGGTAGATCACCTGAGGTCAGGAGTTCAAGACCAGCCTGGCCAACATGGGGTGAAACCCTATCTCTACTAAAAATACAAAAATTAGCCAGGCATGGTGGTGGGTGCCTGTAATCCCAGCTATTCGGGAGGGTGAGGCAGGAGAATCACTTGAACCTGGGAGGTGGAGGTTGCAGTGAGCCAAGATTGCGCCACTGCATTCCAGCCTGGGCAACAGAACGAGACTCTGCCTTAAAAAAAAAATCACACTGACGTGTTCCAGAAACTAGTGAAAGCAAAGAGGAAAGAATGCAGACAGCAGAAGCCCCATCCAAAGACCAAGGCAGCTTCCAACTATGATCACTTAGGACAATTCACTGAACAAGTTCCATATGAGCAAATGTCAACTGGTCTACCCCAGGGTGACCCATCACTCACCTAGCAAATAATACTTATCTAGCACTTAGTATGTGCCAAACCCCGTGCTAAGTAATTTACGTAAGTGACCGCATTAGTCCATAAATGCCACTGCTTTATGCACACACACAAATAGATACACATAAGATATTTATTTCTATATTTAAATAGTACACTGATAAAAATAGAAAGCAATGCCAGCTCCGTGGATAACAGAAAGCAGCAAGAGACTGAAAGAACCGGCACATGGTAAAAGAAAATCAATGTGTGTGTGTGTGTGTGTGTGTATGTGTGTGTGTGTGTATATATATATACATATATATATATACATATATACACATATATATATATATATACATATATACACACACACATACATACATACAGACAGACTCAAGATCACTGAATTTAAACCTGAAAGAGAGCTTGGGGAGGAGGTAGTTCTCTAATACAATGTAAATTATCTGCATGGGGAAAATGAGGCTCATACAAAGAATTGGCATATCCAGAGTTAGCCAGAGGGCAAAGGATAGAATTAAGTCTGGAGTCGAGTTCTTGTTTTGGGTTCTGCTGTTTGTTTTATCCTCCTCCTTCTCAAATCAACTATTTTTTAAAATGTTTAAAGCACTAAAACATGGCAAGGTTCATGACTGCAAAGCATTTAAGACGGGAGGGAGAGTAACCCCTACCCTTTATGTCTCTCCCAGTCCAAATCCACAGAGACAGAACATGGTTATCAGGAGCTGGGAGAAGAGGAGAGTGGCAGTGACTGATAATGCATATGGGGTTTCTTTTGGGAGTGAGGAAAATGTTCTGGAATTAGTTGTGACAATCACACAACCTTGTGAAAATACTAAAAACCACTGAATTGCACATTATATGAATTGTACATTTTAAACACACATTTAAATGTGTTGTTGTTTTTTTACATCAGTGACACAAGAACAATGAAGAGTCAGGGCTTCATCACACAGATTAGCTACTACCAAAATAAAGAATCAAATTGGGCCGGGCGTGGTGGCTCATGCATGTAATCCCAGAACTTTGGGAGGCCGAGGCGGGCGCATCACGAGGTCAGGAGATCGAGACCATCCTGGCTAACATGGTGAAACCCCATCTCTACTAAAAATACAAAAATTAGCTGGGCACGGTGGTGCGCGCCTGTAATCCCAGCTACTCGGGAGGTTGAGGCAGGAGAATCACTTGAACCCGGGAGGTGGAGGTTGCAGTGAGCCAACATCACGCCACTGCACTCCAGCCTGGCAACAGAGTGAGACTCCGCCTCCCAAAAAACAAAACCAAACAAAAAACAGAATCAAGTTTAAAAAAAAGAGAGAGAGAGGGAGTGTTCCACTCATCACACCCTTATTTTTCCTGAGAAATTTCCAGACCATAGCGTGTCAGGCCATACACTGCAGTGCTTCAGCCTGATTTAATCAGCACTGTAATGCTGTGACACAAATGCTATGGTACTCAATTTACAGACGAAAAGACTAAGTATCCAAAAGGTCAGGAGATTCCCTCAAGATCATATAAAGGGCCAAAAGCTTGTCTTCTAGGTCTCCTATCACAGCACTTAGCAAAACATGTTAATCCACTGGATCTGCTTCTCTCTTATCAGAGTGATGAGAGTCCCTTTGAGCACTATGTTTCTTCAGAAAAAAAAAAAAAATTGCAAGAGCAGTTTGAGATTATAGCCAAATCATGGGAAAAGGGACTAGAAGGCTGAGATATTTAAAAATTTGTTTGGGAGGCTGAGGCGGTGGATTATCTGAGGTCAGGAGTTGGAGATCAGCCTGGCCAATGTGGCAAAACCCCATCTCTACTAAAAATGCAAAAATTAGCTGGGCATGGTGGCAGGTGCCTGTAATCCCAGCTACTTGGGAGGCTGTGGCAACAGAATCGCTTGAACCTCGGAAGCGGAGGTTGCAGTGAGCTGAGATCATGCTATTTCACTCCAGCCTGGGCAACAGAGCGAAACTCCATCTCAAAACACACAAATTTGTATGGAGAGTTATCAAGAAAGGAAGAAGAGGTGTGTACTAAAAGTACTCTCCAGACAGAAGAGCAGTGTTTTGTTGTTATTGTTGTTGTTGTTGATTTAATCAAACAAGTATCCATTGTGGCCTACTATATATGAGAAATTGCTTGCAACCCAGCCAAGGATATGGTCTCAGGACAAGAGAATGGCAGTGCTGGTGCCACTGCATGATTCTGACAATCACTGCGGCAGAACAGGCTCTAACTTCCCTGGTGGTTATTGACCACCAGGCTCTACTGGAAGTAGTGGGCGGTAGAGGGAGATTAGAGTGGTCTTTCACCAATGGGCTCTAAAGAGGACCTATGTGTTTAAAAGGAGCTTCCAAGTTGGTAAAGCCAATCAATTCTGAATCACTAAGACAATCTCTCTCTTTCTTCTTTTTCCCCTTTTAGTGCATGGCAGATCCAAGATTACCTCCAATCCATCCTTCAGAGACCTCCTCTTTGGTAAAATCAACTCGGACTCCTCTGAGCTCTCACTAGACTCTGCTTAATTAGAATGCCTTTTCGTTTCATTTTGTTTAACAACTGCAACAATTGCTCTCTGCTAATGAATAAACCAATAACATTACGACTTGCAGTAGTATTTTCTATCATATACTGAGCAGTATCTTTCTGCAATGCCAAGCTCTACATACATGAGTGCTTCACATATGTTGTCTTACTAAAATCTAACCCTGTAAATTAGGTAATACTATCCCCAATGTATAGAAGAGGAAATAAAGCAATTTGCTCAAAGTCACAAGCCAGTAAATGATGGAACAAAAATATAAACCCAGCAATCTAACTCCAGAATGTCTTTATTTGTCACCATATGGCCTGTGTATAGCGTGGGAGCTCCTGGAAGTTAACTAAAGAACTACTAACTTCTTGCTTAAACTTGAGGGAGCAAAAATGGAAGGTAAGGATTTCTAGTGCCCTAATTCACTTTTTAAACCAGTTCAGAGTTTAGGTGCTCCAGTGCAAGATCAATAATGTATTGAAAAGTTAGAATAAAGTGGCATTCTACCCTCAAAGAAGTCTGTCCTGCTTTCAGGAGACAGTCACAGGTACTAACACGCACAAAATGAATCTTTATTTATATACACACATACAGAGTTTATATTTGTACATAAACAATACGTATACCGTATATTCATACAGTATGTATACTGTATAGTATATATACATACACACATACACATATACACATATGTGTATAATGTACACACATAGACAGTTTATATTTGTACATATTTATACTATATTTGTACAGTATATATACTGAATATTATATATGTGTGTGTATACATATGTGTACATGTGTATATGCATGTGTATACATACATATGTGTATATATGCATGTGTATATATGCATATATACATGGGCATATGTGTATATATACGTATATATGTGTATATATATATACACACACACACCCCACTTAAGTTAGTCATCCATTTTACGAATTAGAAAACTGAAGTATTCAGATGTTACACAACTCATAAAGTTACTTGATGAGTAACGGGTGAACAGTATCTCACCCCAGGCCTGCCTGTTTCACATCCCGCACTCTTTCTAACACCCTAACCAATTAATACCAGAGTGGCTAGTGTGAATCAGCTACCCTAGGCTAACAATGCACAACATGAAAGGAATCAAGATAGGAAGAAACCCAGTGCCTGGTTTCTACAGACCTCTGACAAGTTTAAAAAAGAAACAAACAAAACTGTAAAACCCATGTGTAGTGATCACAGGGCCAATTGGACGGGAAAAAAACATAATTTGTTCGTTTACAAATACTTTTAAGCTGTTTGTCAAACAAAATGAGTTTGTCTGCCAGATGAGATCTCAATTTTCTAAGTTCATTAGCAGCTGATGAACAGAAAGGGTCACCTGGTGATTTCATAATTTGGCCCTGAATCTTGTCAAAGCCACTTAAAAAAAAAAAATCCAAGCTGTCAAGAGAGAAAGGAAATGCCATTTTATCTAATTTGTGCACTATTTCTGTGCAAACAAGGGGTAGATATTTAGACATGCTGTATTAAGTTGCCACAAGCAGGGCAGGGTGGTAAAAAAATAAAAAGGAGACGCGGCAGGACTGTTTAAAATGCACAGTATCAGAAGCCATAGGCAGCACTAAATTGCCTGGAGGCCAAGTCTGACAGCATTTTTATTATTTTTATTTTTTTAATCCTGTAGGTAGCAAAAACATGCTTCTAAATTACAAAAATTCCTCAAGAAGTCCATTGTCTTTTGGGCATAAGTAGGGCACAGTATTCAGGTGCTGGGAAGACAGGGAAGGTGGCTTTCCAAGTTCTAATAAGGCCCTTGTTAGAAGAAAAAGGCTCTTATTTTTACTATACATTCATTTTACACTGCAAAGGAGCATCTAAGTTCTTATTCAAGCATATTAATTGGAAAAAAGCGTCCCCAATATATTCTCTCCAAATTGCTCCACCAGGAGCTATCAAGGTGAGATTCAATATTGCTACTCTCAGCCAAAAGGCACTTCTCTTTTGAGGAATTAATTAGATTTGGTCCCTGGAATTCCATCTCAGCCTCTCCAAAGCTGAGAGAGGTTACCTGGGAAAGGGTGGACTCTTCTCTCCAAGAGATAGGAAACAGTACAAAATATTCCAACCTTACAAAGAGGTGCCCCAGAAGGAGGCTGGGGACCTCTCTCTCTGCCTACTCCCTCCAGAGGGTCTCTGAGAATTCTCCTCCCTTCAGAGCCTCCCCTCCTGAGGGGGTCCCCTGGCATTTCCCTCAGGTCTCACTCAGCTTAATTCTCACATCCTCGAAGAGCCTTCCTCAGTACCAAATACCTGTTCTGCTTATAACACCGTTACAACTTAACAGTAAGATAGGCTGGGCACAGTGGCTCACGCCTGTAATCCCAGCACTTTGGGAGGCCAAGGTGGGCGGATCACCAGGTCAGGAGATCGAGACCAGCATGGCCAATATAGTGAAACTCTGTCTCTACTAAAAAATACAAAAATTAGTCAGGCATCGTGGTGCCTGCGTGTAGTCCCAGCTACTCGGGAGGCTGAGGCAGGAGAATCACTGGAACCTGGGAAGCGGAGGTTGCAGTGAGGCGAGATTGTGCCACTGTGCTCCAGCCTGGGTGACAGAGCGAGACTCCATCTCAAAAAAAAAAAAAAAAAGTAAGATAATGGTACATACACACTGTAATGGGTCTTCCCTCTCAGAATGTTTTGCTTCATTCCAAGTTAAGTGAACGGCATGCTCACCTAACAGCTGGTATTATCTTCTACCCAATTTTAAGCAGGAACTAGAGAAGATCTTTGAGACTTCTGATTTGCTGGTTAACCTAAACCTCTGGAGAAGCACTGGAGAGGCAAGTTTTACAGAATATGGGGCACTAGTTAGACTGGTGACCTTATTCCCAGTGGTGATGTTATTGTCCATGGCAATAAGTGAGTGCACTGATCAGGACATTTTCCCTACGCTCCTCCTAACAAGACAGGATCTTCATGGGTGATATCTCAATATTGTTCTGAAACAGCTTTTAATTTCCAGAATTTCAGATTTCCACATTTGACACCTAATATAAAATAATATTTCAAAAGCAAATAAAGGTGATTTTATGACCAGTCCTGCCTCCAAACTATCTTCCTTCCAAGTCAACTCCAAAGTCCTCTTCCAGACCCCATTCACCGCAGGCTTCCTGCATGAAGCCCTTCCCAATATGTTGCACTCAGCTCAATCAGAATGAGAAAAATCAAATATTTAAGTCAGCCTTAAAAATCTTCATCTCTCAGTTCAAAAGGACTTAGTGAGAAAGTTACCCCCTCCCTTGACAATTCTTCTAATGCATTCCAGGCAAGTCTCAATACACTGTTACTGTGTCCTTACAGCCCTTCAACACTTGGTAAGAAGGAACTGAGAGTTTCCATTCAGATAGCTTTTGGCTAGTAGCAGCCATCTAGCTAGACTTGAACATGGTTTAGTTTCTTTGGTTCCCTGCTATTTATAGAGAATGACATAAACTTCTTAATATCTTAAATGTATTTAAGTAAATAACAAGGTCTTAAGAAGATGTGGCCAAACACTATAAAGGGATATGAGCAGGACAGAGTTCATGAAACCCTGCCCAGTAAAGTCCAGGAGGCCAGGGACCAAGCATCCAGCTGGTTCTCAGCTATGTCCACCATACTTGGTATTATTTGTTGGCTGTGTCCTCAACCAAATCTTACCTTGAATTGTAATAATCCCCACATGTCACAGGCAGGGCCAGGTGGAGATAACTGAATCATGGGGTCAGTTTTCCCCATACTGTTCTCATGGTAGTGAGTAAGTTTCATGAGATCTGATGGTTTTATAAAAAAGGGTGTTCCCCTGCACAAGCTTTCTTGCCCACTGCCATGTAAGACGTGCCTTTGCTTCTCCTTTGCCTTCCCAGCCATGTGTAACTGTGAGTCCATTAAACTTATTTCCCTTATAAATTACCCAGTCTTGGGTGTATCTTTATTAGCAGTGTGAGAACAGATGAATACAGTTAATTGGTATCAGAAGTGGGGTGCTGCAATAAAGACACCCAAAAATGTGGAAAGAACTTTGGAACTGAGTAACAGGTAGAGGTTGGAACAGTTTGGAGGGCTCAAAAGAGGACAGGAAGATGTGGGAAAGTTTTGAACTTCCTAGAGACTTGTTGCATGGCTTGGACCAAAATGCTGATAGTGATATGGACAATGAAGTCCAGGGTGAGGTGGTCTCAGATGGAGATAAAGAACTTCTTGGGAACTGGAATAAAGGTGACTCTTGCTAGGTTTTAGCAAAAAGACTGGTGACATTTTGCCCCTGCCCTAGAGATTTGTAGAAACTCGAACTTGAGAGAGATGATTGACAGAGATGATTTAGGGCATCTGGCAGAAGAAATTTCTAAACAGCAAAGTGTTCAAGAGGTGACTTGGGTGTTGCTAAAAGCATTCAGTTTTAAGTATTCACAAAGATATGGTTTGGAATTGGAACTTATGTTTAAAAGAGAAGCAAAGCATAAAAGTTTTGAAAATGTGCAGCCTGATATGCAATAGAAGAGAAAACCCCATTTTCTGAGAAGAAATTCAAGCCTGCTGCATAAATTTGCATAAGTAATGAGGAGCCAAATGTTAATTGTCAAGACAATGAGGAAAACGTCTCCAGGGCATGTCAAAGGTCTTCACAGCAGCCCCTCACATCACAGGCTTGGAGGCCTAGGAGGAAAAAATGGTTTCGTGGGTTGGGCCCAGGGCCTTGCTGCTTTCTGCAGTCTCAGGACTTGGTGCCCTGTGTCCCAGTTGTGGCCAAGAGGAGCCAACATAGAGCTCAGGCCATTGCTTCAGAGGGTGCAAGGCTGAAGCCTTGGTGGCTTCCACATGCTGTTGGGCCTGGGGGTAAAGAGAAGTCAATAATTGAGATTTGGGAACCCCTGCCTGGATTTCAGAGGATGTATGGAAATGCCTGGATGTCCAGGCAGATGTCTGCTACAGGGCCAGAGCCCTCACAGAGAAGCTCTGCTAGGACAGTGTGGAATGGAAATCTGGGGTTGGATCCCCCACACAGAGTGCCCACTGGGGCACTGCCTAGTGGAGCTGTGAGAAGAGGGCCACTGTCCTTTAGACCCTAGAATGACAGATCCAGCAACAGCTTGCACCAAGCCTCAGGCACTCAACACCAGCCTGTGAAAGCAGCCAGGATGAGGGCTGTACCCTGCAAAGCCACAGGGGCAGAGCTACCCAACTCCATGGGAGCCCACCTCTTGCATCAGCATGACCTAGAGGATGTGAGACATGGAATGAAAGGAAATCACTTTGGAGCTTTAAGATTTAACTGCCCCATAGGATTTTTACACAGGGCCTGTAGTTCCTTCATTTTCGCCAATGTCTCCAATTTGGAATGGGTATTTTTACCCAAGCCCTGTACTCGCATTGTATCTAGGAAGTAACTAACTTGGTTTTGATTTTACAGGCTTATAGGTGGAAGAGACTTGCCTTGTCTCAGATGAGACTTTGGACTGCGGACTTTTGAGTTAATGCTGAAATGAGTTGAGACTTTGGGGGACTGTTGGGAAGGCACAATTGGTTTTGAAATGAGAGAACACGAGATTTGGGAAGGGCCAAGGGCAGAATGATATGGTTTGGCTGTGTCCCCAAAACTCCCCTTGAATTGTAATAATCCCCACATGTCAAGGGCAGGGCTAGGTGGAGATAACTGAATCATGGGGGTTTCCCTCATACTGTTTTCATGGTAGTGAGTAAGTCTTATGAGATCTGAGAATTTTATAAATGGGAGTTCCCCTGCACAATCTCTCTTTCCTGCCACCATGTAAGACATGACTTTGCTGGTCATTCACCTTCTGCCATGATTGTGAGGCCTGCCCAGCCATGTGAACTGTGAGTCCATTAAACTTTTTCCTTTATAAATTACCCACTGTCCAGTATGTATTTATTAGCAGCGTGAGAACATGCTAATACACCTGGCATAGCAACTGACATCCAGTAGCCCCTCAATAACTATTGTGAAGGGAAACTGGCCTACACTGAATCATCCAAGGATACAACAGGAATTTAAACCAATATTTTTTTTCTCTAAGTCCAAAATATTATTAACTCTAGAACTCTACACTCAACTACTTCAAAAGCCAATATATATTTGTTAAGTGAATAAAAGAAAACTAAGATGGTTCTTTTCCCTGAGGTATTTATACCTCAACAGAAATACTTACAATTCATACTGCTCAGAGATTTCCATCTATCTTTTTGCCTTCAGATATATGATGAAAGACCAGGCTATGCCTCTCCGGAAGCTGACCAAAGTTTAAATGTATCTTACCTGTCACAAAGATTGAAAAACTCCGCATCCAGAGCATCTACTAATCTGACATGCCAACTTCTCAAGTTCTGCAAAATATAAGATATAACTGACAGGTACATCTAAAAGCTCTTTTGAATTTTGTTTTCACAGCAATACATACCCAGAATATTTATTTAGATAACTTCAGAAGTTTCAATCCTCTTTTTATTTTGTTTTTGCTTTAAAAGGCCCACAAGCACATATCCTTTCACAGTGAACACCAGGTAAATTCTACCAAAAACAACGGCAGTAACTTTTCATTTTACCTACCACAAACACAAATTTCTTAAGAGAACATAAAGGATAGATGGTCTGTTTTAGAACTTGTACTAGTTAAAAAGAAAAGCCTTCTAAATGAAGAATGAAAACTTTATAAGTAAATGAGAAAAGCTCATGAGTGAGATAAATCGTTAAAATTAAAATGTCTTTGTGCTGTACACTGGAAAGGCTGTAGCCACCTTTAAACTTTCCCCAGGCAGTTCAGGAACGGTGAGCATGTCTGCGCAGTATCATTATGGCTGGCCAAAAAAATTAAAAAAGAACAAAGAGCAGCCTGAAGAATTAAAAAAGCATGATCCTTTGGGGCCATATACCCTAGCAGTAAACTTTTCTGCACAACTCTGTAATTTCCATGTATTACAATACAGCACAAAGGGGAACTGAGTCATATTACAAAAAAAATTTAATTATTTTCAGTCTTTTCTGTTTGCAAAGGAAGAAAAATACTAGTTTAGAAAATTTTCCACAAAATCATTATGCCTCTTTGGTTTCATTTTGTGTTTAGACATGTTGCTGCCCAAAGGGAAAAGTGCCACTTCGTCTGAAAATTCATTTGTATGGAATATCTCACTGCTAACAATGCCTTATCATTAGGTTATTGGGCACTTTATGGATAAATTTCTGTTGGAAAAATGCTGCTAAAGGGCAGAGATTATTATATAGAACTCATTATAGACTTTCATTATGGAAGCCAAGCCAAAGGCTTACTACTTCTATTACCATCAGCACTAGTGCTACTACTATTACTGCCAGCATTAGTACCACTGCTACTCATATTACTACTCACAACTACCACCATCGTCCTAGGAAGAATACTCTAAGTCTTGTGTCCAAGAGAAAAATAAATTTTTTTGTGTCTTATTTGTGAAGTGCATACTGCATGCTAAGATAGGCACTTGATTACATTACCTCGTTTACTACTCACAACAGCCCCAAAGGGTAGGCTTTTTTATTATCTGTTCCCTTTTCTATGTGAGAAATAGATGCCCAGAGAGCCTAAATGCAGAGCCTCAGAGTCCAGGAGCACTTAGCAGCAGAACCAGTGTTCAGACTCAGAGACGTCAATTCCGTAAAACAGAATGCACTATGGCCACAGACACCCTAGGATTATACTTGTTTGGAGGTGACAGGCTTTGGCTGTGTCCCCACTCAAATCTCATCTTGAATTGTAGTTCCCATAATCCCCACATGTCATGGGAGGCACCTGTTAGGAGGTAATCGAATCACAGGGGGCAGTTACCCCCATGCTATTCTCGTGATAATGAGTGTGTCTCAGGAGTTCTGATGTTTTTATAAGTGTCTGGCATTTTCCCTGCTGGTACTTCTCCTTGCTCCTGCCATGTGAAGAAGGATGTGCTTGCTTCCCCTTCCATCATGACTGTAAGTTTCCTGAAGCCTCCCCAATGATGCTGAACTGTGAATCAATTAAACCTCTTTCCTTTATAAACTGCACAGTCTGGGGTATGTCTTTATTAGCAGCGTGAGAATGAACTAACACAGGAGGGCAAGGTCTAACCAGGAAAATCTGTTACTAGGAAACCCCTAAGAGGGCAGGATATTGGGGAATCAGAAAATAATGAGGCATCTTTCATTCCCTAAAGACAACGTTACAAACCAGAATAATCAAGTCACATATTCAAAACAAAAAAACAAAGCACAGAAGCAAAAAAACACAAGTTTTGAAACTCTTCCTCCATAGGAAATATAGGAGTTCCCAAGCCCTCACCTAGTAGCATCCACACCCTCCTTTCTCTCCCCCATTCTTAGCCAAGATTTTCAAATTACTCAGGAGAAAACAGACTCCCTTTCTCACTGTCTTCAGGGACTTCCCCAAAACCCCACCCATGGGAAAAAGAAAGGAGAAGGTGGGGCCAGGGGAGGGGCTAAAGAAGACACTGACATTGGGCACCTCCTCTAGACCAAGTACCATCTCCTTTAATATCCACAAACAGCTTTCCACCCAAACAGCGAAAGCCGCTGAGCGTGCCAGGAGGAGGAGACGGAGGCAGGAAGTTCCACGACTGGCCATGCTGCAGCGAGCAGTGCCATGAAGATTTATGAGATGTTTACCACACTCCTACAGCATTGCACAGATAAGTGTTCAATGTGGCATTATTATTCACATTAGCAATCCAAAGAAGAGCTGAAAAACATGTTCTGAAACTTTAAAATGTCAGTCTCTCTCTCATCACCCTGGATCACAACAGGGCTGTCAATTTTAAAAATATCACGGCTGGAGGAGAAAAGGAAACAGCCAACCCACATCTGATAAAAGATACTAGACTTTTCCAGGCTTCAACAAGGAAGGACGAAATCAGTTTCCGCTCCCACCTGGCATACATAATGCCCACCAGGACTGAGTGGAAGATAATCCTCCGAAACAAGGAGCAGCAGCTTCCAACAGCTCCCCCATGTTTACTGAAATTAGGACTTAACTGTAGTTTTATTTATTGCAAATCCATTTAGGAAATAAAAGGTTCAAATGTCCAATTCCCACTCCCAAACCTGAAACCCGGCACAGGCTGTGAGAAGTGAGGAATATTGCTTCTTTTCTCAGGAGAACAGCTTTTATTCCAGAATACAGATAGCTACTGTCACTTCCAGAGTCCCTCCTACCTCCCGCAAGAACACAGGAAAAATCCTTCTCCCTAAATAGAACTTTTTTCAGCTCCTCTCTTAAGCTATGTGGTATGTGTAGCTTCATCACTGCAGATCTCTGCTTTCTCAAATAAGGCAAGCACCCCCCAACTTTTTTTTTCATAAGAATCTGTCCTCTTATTGCCTCTCTGTCATAATCATACAAAAAGGGGGTGGTGTGAGAATCTCTTGCTTTCATGCAAATGGATCTAAAAATAAAAGAAAACTAATAAAGAAGGAATTGATAACCGTAATTTTTTTTTCCAAAAGAATATATTTTCATTTGCAAGTTTTCCATAGGGCCTCTGTCTCCTACAACTGCAGGGAAAATAAAGTTTATTAATGTTGAGGGGAAAACAGGGCCCGTATATTGTAAGGCTGCAAGCATGAAGATGGTAAGTTTACGCTAGATGGGATGCCCAACCCCCAAACTCACATATCCAGAAGCTTCCCAGGACCCACATTCAAGTCCGCGATGTATGTAGTTGGGCCCCACATGTCTGTGCATGCAATTTGTGAATAATTTGCAAATGCTGGTGGAGACTGTGCAGCTGTCTTTTCCCAAACACTAGACTACAAAAGATGGTGTCGGAGTCTGATTCTTCTCAGGAGGGAGGGAAGAAAGAAGGGAACCCTGAGATCGCCCAGACACCACCAATCCCAGGTGGGCCCCAAGGGTTCACGCTGGGGCATGGAGTACCTCTGCCCACAGAACTTGTTTTTAAAGCCAGAACTGCTCTCAAAGAGGAGCAAGAAGGCAGCAAATACCAGGAGCTAGGCAACTGTCAGGGTGAAGAGCCTGGCCTCTTCAGACAGACAGACCAGAGTTCCAACCCCAGTCTATCCTTTTACTGCTGTGTGGTCTTGGACAAGTGGCACAAATTCTCTAAACTCAGTTTTCTTATCCATCCAGAAACCACAGACTCACTTCCTCAAAGTGGGAAAATTTCTTTCTTTTCTTTTTGAGACAGAGTCTCGCTCTGTCGCCTAGGCTAGAGCGCAGTGGCACGATCTCGGCTCACTGCAACCTCTGCCTCCCGGGTTCAAGCGATTCTCCTGCCTCAGCCTCCCAAGTAGCTGGGATTACAGGCACATGCCACCACACCCAGTTGATTTTTATATTTTTAGTAGAGTTAAGGTTTCACCATATTGGCCAGGCTGATCTTGAACTCCTGATCTCAGGTGATCCGTCCGCCTCCGCCTCCCAAAGTGCTGGGATTACTGTCGTGAGCCACCGCGCCTGGCCTTACAATGGGACAATTTCAAGAGTAAAAAGGAACACTATTCATATAAAATGAGGCCAAACTCCCTCAGAGGATGCTTGAAGTGAGACTGCGTAAGCATTGTTTTCCTTTATCTTTAGCATGTCATAGGACTCAATGAATGGTAAGAGTTGTTGCTGATCCTATTTTAAGAGAACTAGTCTTTAAAGAGGTTTGAATTCAGTCTCCGTCTTTGTAAACTGTGTAATCTGGTATAAATTAATCCTAAAACTCAATTTCATCTAAAAAGTAGGAGTAGGATAAATACAGTAACAAGTTGTAGGGCTGCTGAAAGCTCAGCATGGGAGAATTTAAGTACTTAGCACTTAGCACAATTGCTGGTATACAGTAAGTATTTCATTAACAGCCATAATAATTACTACCACTACTTACTTATATGTAGGTTTACAGAGACGCAACTAACTTGATCCTTGCAGCAACCATGACTATATATACGTTAATGGATCTATGTATAAGGAGTTTTAGGAGGGAGGGGGAGAGGGAGGGAGAGGGAGAGAGAGGAAGAGAGAGAGAGACAGAGAGAGAAACACACTAGACATAGTGGTTAAGAATATAGGCTGTGGACCACCCCATTACTGGGTATATACCCAAAGGACTATAAATCATGCTGCTATAAAGACACATGCGCACGTATGTTTACTGTGGCACTATTCACAATAGCAAAGACTTGGAACCAACCCAAATGTCCATCAATGATAGACTGGATTAAGAAAATGTGGCACATATACATCATGGAATACTATGCAGCCCTAAAAAAGGATGCGTTCAGGGACATGGATGAAGCTAGAAACCATCATTCTCAGCAAACTATTTCAAGGACAGAAAACCAAACACTGCACATTCTCACTCACAGGTGGGAACTGAACAATAAGAACACTTGGACACAGGGTGGGGAACATCACACACTGGGGCCTGTCGTGGGGTGGGGGGAGGGAGGAGGGATAGCATTAGGAGATATACCTAATGTAGATGACGAGTTAACAGATGCAGCACACCAACATGGCACATGTGTACATATGTAACAAACCTGCACATTGTGCACATGTACCCTAGAACTTAAAGTATTAAAAAAAAAAAAAAGAATATAGGCTGTGGAGCCAGAGACTACCTAGGTTCAAATCCCACCTTTGCTATTTCTAAACTGTGTGACTTTATGCAAGTCAATTGACATCTCTCAGCCTCAGTTTCTTCATCTGTAAAATGTGGCATTTGTATGTACCTCATAGGAGTGCTGAAGTTTAAATAACCTAATCAAGGTATAATAATTAAAACAAATTAAGAGTTTGAGTATTACTTGGGTATACATCCATACACATACATACTCAAAGTAGCTAATTTAACATGTCATCTGCCCTTTTTCTAAGAGTTGGTTTCAACGAGAAGTGGAGAATAGGCAGCTAGGGATTCAGAATATCAGAAAAGAAGGAGGCAGACAGAGTTTGGAGGGAAGGCTGCATCACTGACCAGCCTCACCGACTTCTGACTGGGAGGACACCAGGCAAAGCCACTACAGAAATGAACCTCTTTTGAGCCCCTACTAGATTCAAATTCCCAGGGAAAATAAAAAAGAGAGAAACACCCAAAATAATCCAGAAGACTCATAAGAAAAGCAAAATATAAATCTTTAAAAAAATCAATCAAAGAAGGACATGGGTCAGAAACATTATTTTCCAAGTAAAATTATCCCACCAAAAGCACCATACCAACACACCATTAAAGAAACTGCAGAAAGAAAACAGCAAAGTCCCTCTTATGGAAGACCTTGGAAAATGCAAAGAAACAGAGCCAGGTGGATGAGGAGCGGAGATTTTTACCTTAAAGGTGACGCAGTAAGACTTGGGCTTTTTTTTTTTTTTTTTTTTTTTTTTCCCCTGGGATGGGATGTCGCTCCATTTTCTAGGCTGGAGATCTCAGCTCACTACAGCCTCCACCTCCCTGGTTCAAGCAATTCTCCTACCCTAGCCTCCCGAGCAGCTGGGATTACAGGGGCACACCACCACACCCGGCTAACTTTTGCATTGTTAGTAGACACAAAGTTTCACCAAGTTTGCCAGGCTGGTCTTGAACTCCTGACCTCAAGTGATCCGCCCGCCTCAGCCTCCCAAAGTGCTGGGATCACAGGCGTGGGCCACCATGCCTGGCCAGACTTGGGCTCTTTTAAAAGCATCTCCAAAGTTATTAATTAAAGAGAGTGGGAGCTTGGCAAAGAACATCAGGGACAGAAGAGGGTGATGGACCCGTGAGTGGCTAGGTATTTAAGTCGGCACAGAAGTAGCAAGCAGAGGAAAAAGACAAGAAGGGGGAACCCCTCCAGCCAGTTTATTCGCCTTCCCTAGCCTGCACCTCTCCTCCCTTCTCAGCTCCCCTTCACCAAGCCCTTAGCTCCACCTTTCTCTGCCTTTGGGCATTGTTGACAGGTATTTTCTCCTCTTTCTTCTTCCCAAAATGATCTAGGGTGCCCAGAAGTCTGGGTTTGGGGAGGTATCCCACCATCCCAAATTTTACATCTCAAATTTAAATTTTACATCTCAAATTTAAAACCATTGTGTTAACCTACACAACCAGTACAATCAAAGTCCCCTTGCCATAGTGACTGATTTCAATGGGCATGAGCCGGAGTTACTCCAATGATGGAGGAGCCGATGGTGGTTGAAGGAAGAGGTGAAGCACATGGAAGAGGACAGAGCCTAGGAAACTGCAGGAGACAAGTGACAGCCCTGACCAACCTCCCCTAAGCTGGCTCTGCCTCTGGGGTTCTCAGTTATGGCAAACTTCCAGTATATTCCCTCACCTGTGTCAGCCAGTTTGTAGAGTCTGCTTCTCACAACCAAAGGCACAAAGGCATCCTAACTGATACAGGCACTTTGAGATCTGGGATCCTCCCTTACTTGCAAAATGGTTCTGAAGATAAACTGATTTTGAGTCTTATCTCAGCTTTGCCATTTACAACTGTAACCTAACCATCCCTCCTTGCCTCACCCCCATGTGGCTCACCTATAAAATGAGGATCATAATCCTAATGCACAGAGGTGTTGCATGAATTACGTAAAGCAATAAATGCTATTGTACCTACATATTAAAATACCTAGATATTGGCCAGGCGCAGTGGCTCACGCCTGTAATCCTAGTACTTAGGGAGGCCATGGCGGGTGGATCACCTGAGGTCAGGAGTTCGAGACCAGCCCGGCAACATGGCGAAACCCGTCTCAACTGAAATACCCATGTCTACTAAAAATACAAAATTTAGCCAGGCGTGATGGCAGGTACCTGTAAGCCCAGCTACTTGGAGGCTGAGGCAGGAGAATTGCTTGAACCTGGGAGGCAGAGGTTGCAGTGAGCCAAGATCTGGCCGTTGCACTCCAGCCTGGGCAACAAGAGCGAAACTCTGTCTCTCAATCAATCAATCAATCAATAAAATGAAGTACCTAGATATTAAAATACCTAGCAATGTCTGAAATAGTGAGTATAGGTATTACACACATGCACATACTCCGCATTTCCCTCTACAAATAACCATGTATATTACATGATGAAATGTACAAGTGAAAAGGAACACAGTAAAAGCTTCTGGGATCCCGACGGCTTGAAAGAGAGAGCTGACAGAAGGAGCAACCACTGGGAGTGCTCACTGGATGACCACATCCTTCCTTTTCTCCATCTTTACCAACACACATGGCTTTTTCACAACAGGAGTGTTCCACACTGGCACTGCTGCTCCAAGCCCTGGATGTAGGACCTTGACACGTTTTTCAAAGATATAATCTGAAGAGGATGGTGTAATCATTCAGGTCCCTGCACCCCGAGCTTCTTGACACACTGGAAGAATATGCACAAAGAAAAACTGGTACCTCGCTAGCTTCATTGGGTCCATGACACAGGCTGCAAATGCAGACACCATGATGCCACCCTAAATCTTTCATCCGGAGGAATCCTCCAGGAGGGCTTTCCATGCTGCTCTAAAATGGAGCACGAGCACATACATCCTACAGCAAAGCCATAAAAATTCTGAATTGGAAGGAACCTTAAAAGTCAGGCATTTCAGCTTTCCACCCAACACTACTGCATCCCATTAAAAACAACAGCATTGTGGGCCTTGGCCATCTACAGTACTCAATTTGAGCTTCTGGTGTGCATGGATGATTTGGACAACTTTATCTAGTATTATTCTTCCAGATTCCTGGAGTTTTCTTTTTCTCCAGAAAGTTACTGATAGCAACTTGATCCATGCATGGACGGAGAGCCAGAGATATGCCTGGTACCTTGCAAAATGTTCTCAGTGGTGGAATATCACGCCAGAGAAACACCTGCAATCTCGTGGGTAGGATGCGAGCCTGTCCGCGTGAAGTTAGACTAAGCATCTGGAAAAGGGCATACCACTGCTCACTGTTTGATCAGTTAAGCAGTGTTTCTGGAGCAACGCTATGACCAGGCACTGCTGCTGAGAAAACAAAGGCATAATCCATGTGGTGGGGACAAACAAATCTACAACTAACTCCTTAACAAAAAGGGATGGCTGTTTTTGTAAACATATATGGATAAGAACCTTTTTTTTTTTTTTTTTGAGAAGTTGTTTTGCTCTTGTTGCACAGGCTGGAGTGCAGTGGTGCAATCTCGGCTCACCACAACCTCCCCCTCCTGGGTTCAAGCGATTCTCCTGCCTCAGCCTCCCAAGTAGCTGGGATTACAGGCATGTGCCACCACGCCTGGCTAATTTTAAGTAGAGACGGAGTTTCTCCATGTTGGTCAGGCTGGTCTCGAACTTCTAACCTCGGGCAATCTGCCCGCCTCGGCCTCCCAAAGTGCTGGGATTACAGAAGTGAGCCACCGCGCCTGGTCAATAAGGAACATTCTCACAAACAAAAGCAAGCGTGACTGAAAACGGAGAGTTTGGTAATATGGAGGAAGAAGACTTTGTGTATTGGTATGGGGACATACTTGGTTCAGGGAAGAATGAAAATACAGACCTCTCCATAGATAAGGTCATAGGAGAGCTAGGATCTGAAGTAGGAACTAGAGTTTGCTGAGACCATGTGTGCTCACATGTGCATGTGGTGGGCTCTATTTAGCCAGGAAATAGAGAAGAAGAAGATCCTCGCTGTCCCACGCACTTATGGCTTGCTTTAATTTTTAAGACATCTAGCTCTATGAAGCTAAGCTTTTTGCTATCCCCTGACTCATTCCGTTCCAAAAGTTTAATGTGAGTACACCAAACCCTGCCAATCAAATAGTAAGCCTCTTGCAAGCAAGGATTATATCAAAAGCTCTGACTGCTAAATACCTACCTCCCTGTGTGTTTTTTAACTTTACATTTATTTCCATTTTGAAATTACAGACTTTCAAGAAGTTGCAAAAATAGTACAGAGAGGTCCTGCGTACCCTTTATCCGGTTTCCTCCCAATAGTGATAATTTATATAACTATAATTATTATCAAAATCAGGAAATTAACATCAGCATGATACAATTAATTAGACTACAGACCTTATTCAGATTTTATTAGTTCTTGCATACATTCAGGCTTTTTTGTATTTGTGTGTAGTTCTATGAAATATTATCACATGTATAGATTTGTGCAACCACCACCATAATCAAGATATGGAACTATTCTATCATCCTGAAGAAACTCCATTATGCTACCCCATTATACTCACACCCCACCCTAGTCCCTGGCAACCACTGTTCTTTTCCTATGCTGTATAATTCTGTCATTAGGAGAAGGTTATACAAACAGAATCATATAGTCTCTAACCTTTTGAGATTGGCTTTTTGCACTCAGCATAATAGCCTTTAGCCCCATCTCAGTTATTGCATGCATCAAGTTCATTCCTTTTTCTCGCTGAGTAGTGTTCAACTGCAAGGATATACATTTTGTTCATTCATTCACCTGTTAAGGACTTTGAGGTAGTTTACAAGTTTCGAGCTATTACAAATAAAGCTCTTAAAAAGATTTGTGTATAGGTATTTCTATAAACACAAGTTTCCATTTTTCTGGAAGTGTGACTTCTGGATCATACGGTAATATGGTTTGGCTGTGTCCCCACCCAAATCTCAACTTGAATTTTATCTCCCAGAATTCCCACGTGTTGTGGGAGGGACCCAGGGGGAGGTAACTGAGTCATGGGGGCCAGTCTTTCCCATGCTATTCTCATGATAGTGAGTAAGTCTCACAAGATCTGATGTGTTTATCAGGGTTTCTGCTTTTGCTTCTTCCTCATTTCTCTCTTGCCACTGCCATGTAAGAAGTACCTTTTGCCTTGCATCATGATTCTGGGGCCTCCCCAGACATGTGGTACTGTAAGTCCAATTAAAACTCTTTTTCTTCCCAGTCTCGGGTATGTCTTTATCAGCCACATGAAAATGTACTAATACATATGGTATATATTTAACTTTTTAAGAAATTGACAAACAGATGGTCATACCATATTACATTCCCACCAAAGACACAGTTTCTCTGCAACCTCACCAGCATGTGATATTGCCAGCAAATTTTATAGTATTCATTCTAATAGGTGTGTAATGGTAGCTAATTATGGTCTTAATTTATATTTCCCTGATGTTGTTGAGCATCTTTTCACGTGCTTATTGCCCATTTTCTAATTGGATTGTTTGGTTTCTAATGTTGAGTCTGGAGAGATTTTTATATATTCAGGATATGAGTCCTCTGTCAAATGTGTCATTTACACACATTTCTCCCAGTCAGTGGCTTCTCTTTTCACCCTCTTAACAGATTCTCCTACAAAGCCACAATTTAAACTGTGATTAATTCCAGTTCATCCATTTTGTTTTATGAATTGTGCTTTTGGTGTTCCAACTCCTTTTAAAATCCAAGATCAGAAGAGGTACCTGGACAAATTACCTGATACCCCCCTTCCCCAATGACTAGTTTCCTCATATGTAACACAGGGAAGATAATTATGGCATCTACTTCATAAGTTGTATCAAAAGAGTAAAGCTACATACAGCACTTAAAACACTGTCTGACACCCCTAGTGTTTGCTGTTACTATTTTTACTCTCTAATGAAAATAATATCTTCGTTTGTTCAGACTACCTTATGAAAGTCCTCTGAGAAAATGCCTGAAAACTAAATCTGGAAAAAAAAAAAAAAAGAAAAGAGGGGTTAACAAGCATATGTGCAAAGGAATGATTTGGTTGAGAGGGAAATGACTAATGAATCCTCTGAACACAGGTATCATGCCAAGTTTCTCAAATAAAAGGTAAATCAGAAACAAAAGAAATTCTGACCCCAGGCAGAGCCAAAAATAAAAGTAATAATTTGCCTCCCCCAACTCACAACTGCTGACTCCATAAGCACTTATTCCCATTGCAAATGGCTCAGAATGGCAAGGGAAGCACTACAGAGATGGCTTCAGTCCCATCATCACTTAGAGAAGAGCTCTTAGGCCCCGCTGAATGTTCCAGACTAGGCAGGCTGGGAGTCTTCCTTTATCATTGGCAGGTGAATGAAGGCAGCTGCCACCTGCCTTTAGGAATGGTTATGTCCCTAATTGTGTGTTAAAGATGGCTTTGGGTAATCTTAAAGCCAAATGAAAAGAATATTTTAAATTAACCTTCGGGGAACTCACAGGAGGAGGTTTTCTTCCCTGTTCTGGTTATGAAGACAGGGACACAGGACATCTCCTGCACTGATCTCTTTGTATGGACAATATGCTTAGATATACAGTAGGTAAGGTGACAAGTAAGTCTTATTTGTCACCCTGCCCCTCTCCCCACTCAACCCACCAAGGTGAATTGGGCATGTGTACCTGTGTATCCCTAGAAAGAATTGTGCACATCTATCTAGGAATAAATATTTATTCCCAGGTCTATCTCCCTCTCCCTAAACAATACTATCAGGGTACGGATTCATTAGTCATCTCCCACCCAACCAAATCATTCCTTTGCGCAAGAGGGCAGGGACCCTACTCAATTCACCCCAGTACTCCAGTGCCTTGAACACAGCCTAACACATAATCAAAGCTCATGAATGTAACAAGCTGCCTGGCAAGGCTGGACAGATGGGTGGGTGAGTGGGTAGACAGACAATTGGATGGACAGGAAGATGGGTGGATAGATCAACACACAAATGAAAGCTAAAAGATGACGAGAGATACCAAGGAAGATCAAAATATTCTTTCTCAACACCAGCAAAGTCCACCAATGCCTTAAAGTCACTTCTCTAACTCCCCCAAGACAGCATTCATGACCCTCCTCTTAATAAAAGCTACTATTACATTATGGAATTGGTAGAGCACTCATTTCCCCCAATGTTCTAGGGGTTCTGCTTCTATACAACTTACATTTCCTATCTCAATTGAGACTTCATTGGTCTAGACCTCAATCATCTCTGTAGCTTCCATATTGCCTGATATCTGGAAATGTCTTGGGAACGAGTTACTCCTGTACACATTTGGTGGCGTGACTCGGTTTCTAAGGCAAACTGGAGTTTTACAAGTATGTTGTACATAGCTGGAATTCAGTAAATGCTAATGAAATTCATAGCTCCGTAAGATGGTATGACTGGCTGTTTAACAACACCAACAACCAAAAATGCAGAGGAGGTGAGGTTCAACAATTCACTAGGAGGACTCGCCAGACTCAGCATGTAGATGTGGCTATGACTTACAGCAGCTCATGACTATGACTCATCACAGCAAAAGGACATAGAGTAGAACCAGCAAAGGAAGAAGGTCTATGAGGCAAAGTCTGGAGGGAACCAGGCTCAAGCTTCAAGAGTTCTCTCCCAGTAGAGTCACACAGGACACACTTAATTCCTCCAGAAACGAGTTGTGACCACACATGTGAAAACATGTTTACCAGGGAAGCTCATTAGAGGTTCCGTGCCTAGGGTTTTCACCCAGGACTGGTTAGGCAGGCATCCAAAAATGTAGACTCCCAGAAGGAAAACAGATATTCACAATAAACTATATTGTTTGCATCAACAGTTTAAGCACAGTGACCCAGTCTTATCGGGTCTGAGAACGATGGGAACCCTCCTAAAATCAAAGTCCCCAGATGCCAGCCAAAGCCAACCTCCTAAGCAGGCCTGTCTAAGGATGGCAGTCAGGATTGTTATGTTAACTGTCTTCTGTACTCTCTTGTTTATAAAGAAGAGAATTAACAAAGCAATCCTGGCTGCCATCCTGTACTCTCCTCCCTATACAGAAGAGAACATAGCAATCCTGACTGCCATCCTTAGAAAGGCCTGCTTAACATAACTTTTTGGGAAGTTAGTCAGTGATTCCACT